>NW_023270265.1:53530728-53553005 GCF_011800145.1 Mirounga leonina
CAGGTATACACGGAGGTGCAGGTGTGGGTGCAGGTGCAGGTGCAGGTGTGGGTGCAGGTGCAGGTATACACGGAGGTGCAGGTGTGGGTGCAGGTGCAGGTGCAGGTGTGGGTGCAGGTGAAGGTATACACGGAGGTGCAGGTGTGGGTGCAGGTGCAGGTGTAGGTATACATGGAGGTGCAGGTGTGGGTGCGGGTGCAGGTGTGGGTGCAGGTGCCTGGCCCAGGGTAGGTGCTCAGCACGTGTGTGATGAACGTGTGCAGCCCAATGCGGACAGAAGGCATGGCTTTCCACACCTCAGCACTGACCCATCTGTGTTCCAGACACCAGGTGATGGGCCTGGCTTCGCGGCCGGTGGCCACCACACTGTGGCCGTGGCAGGCTCTTCCACCAGAGCTTGTGGGGCAGGGACAACTGGGTTCTGGTGCTGGCCTTGGGAGGACGTCGGACCTGAACTGAATCTTGCTGTCGGTGTGTGCCTGCAGGCTCGTGGAGCCTCGCTGCTGGGACTCGGGCTGGCCCTAACTTCACGTCAGTCGGTGCGGAGGGCCCCCCAGCCCCGCCTGGGGCCCACTTGTGGCCTCGTCACTGCGGCAGCCGGGCAAGCCCTTTCTGACGCAGGCAGATTTTCCTGCCAGCACCGCTTTTTGGGGAAATGAGCTGGGTCTCATCTTTGTGCTGGTGTCGAAGGGTCTGCCCAGCCCTCTCCCACAGGAGCATCCCCCTCTGAGCCCAGGACCAGGAGGCACCAGCTACCTGTCCACCTTCTCCAGGGTGTCTGCGACGTTGGCCAGTGGCTTCCGCAGCTGCTGCCGCAGGTGGTGCTGCAGCAGAGGGAGACTCGTGTTCCACTGGGTGGCACACACCACGTGGATGGGCCCGGGCTCGCCCAGCCGCACGGCCCGCTGGAGTGCCACGTCAAGTCTCCGCACCAGGTTCAGCTGGGTCTGCACAAAACATACGGGCCAGTCTGTGAAGACTGAAGGCGAGTCCCGCACACCACCTGGGGAGCTGGAGGGTCGGGAGGCAGCCGGTGGGGCCGGGGCCCGAAGTCTGAGTCTGTCTGTGGCAATGGCCCATGTCACCTTCTCTAGAAGGGACTGGTTGTCTGTAAGATACTTCCTTAAAAGGCCTAGAATGGGCTCTGCACACCCACAGATGTCTCTCTCCCATGAGCTGATTCCATCCAAGCGTGCGTATTTCTCGGGCTTGTATATTCACCGTGGCCTACAGCCAGTTATGCTTGCAACCCGAAGACCATCTTCTCTGTTCTGTGTTACAAGTGTGCCCCCACCAGCCAGGCTCTGGTCCCACATTCGAGGATGTGTGGAAGCGGCCTCCAGCCCCACGCTTCCACAGAGCCCCCCGGGGCTGCCCGGCGATCCTAACTCGGCCACGTCCCACGGCCTCTGGCTGCCAGCACCCTCAGGGCCTCCCCTCACACTGCCTCCTGAACTGGCACCTGAAGCCTCCCGACCAGTACCAGCAGGCAGAAGCCGAGGGACTGAGCTCCACACAGCCGCCCGTCGCAGCCCCTCAGGCCGCGTGCTCCGCTGCAGCCCGTGATCAAACCTGGGGCCGGTGTGTTCTGGCAGCCACGTCCTACACAGCCCTGGTCAGGCTCCTGCCAGGTGCCGGACAAGGTCAAGGCTACAAGAGCCACATGAGCAAGTCCAGCAGGAACATGAACATCCACCAGGCAGCAAGGAAGGCACCATGCGGAGCCTGCTGCAGTGCGGAGGACGGAGCCCTGTGCCTGCTGCTGGCCTCTGGCCGGAAGGCTCTCTGGAGGCGCCATGAGCTGATCCATGAGCGCCCGCCTCAGCTCCACATCAACGCTAGCCACCACTACTCTGTTCCAGTAGATTCTTTTCCTTTTAAGCTGCAAAGATTCTCATTAAAGAGTAGTCTAAAATAATCTCTGGATTCATTTCCTGGCAGGGCTGCCGGTCCAAATCCTACTGCGCTAAATAAGCCGATGGGAGAGAGCAGCCAAGCTCCCGTCGCCTGTAATTCTTTGCCACCATGTTTAGACAGCTGCTGCCGCGCCAGCTCATCGGAAAGAAGCTGCCTCCTCTCCAACGGCAGAACGAACGTGGCAAACAAGGCCACCATCTCCAAGTGGAGCAGCCGAGGAAGAGCAGCTCTGGTGAGCACAGTACCCCCCTCCCAGCGGGGTCCTCTGGACTTGCCCTCCCTGGACTCCCCGCCTCCCCCGCCCCACGCGCCCCTGGGGTCCCCGCCTCCCCCGCCCCACGCACCCCTGGGGTCCCCGCCTGCCCCACCCCACGTGCCCCTGGGCTCCCCACCTCTCCCCCACACATCCTGGGATCCCTGTATCCCCAACAACCTCTGATGACCCTCTTCTGCCCACCTCCGATCCCCAGCCCAGCAGCAGGCTGCATGAGCCCCACACGCCCGGCAGGCCAGATGGCCCTGGGAGCCGTGGGGGACTGTGCTCACTGCTGTGGAGAATGGCAGCCAGTCCTGGTGGGGCTCCTGCCAGAGAGGCCGAGTTCACGGGTGGGAACCCGAGGCACAGGAGGCTGGCCTAGTGTCCCCGTCACCTGGGAGCCAGCAGCTTCTAGGAAGTGTGCAAAACCGCTCAGTGATGCTGAGTCTGCTCAGGGGTTTACCTCAACAGCTGCTCGGACATAGATTTTAATTTTACTTTCGAGTCTTAAAGCTTCTAATTCGTACTCCAGGCATTCGATTTCAATCAGCTTCCCAGGATCCTGCAGGACACACACAGTTTTTGTATACATGGGAGATTTTTAATGAAAGCAATCACACACATTCATTAACTTCAAAGACCATTTTAAAATACATCTAACTTACTAGGTAGAAATTCAACAAGAAAACATAAGAGAATACAAAGACATATAACAAAAACTTAAAATGTTCCCCCAAAATGCAAAGATTTAAGTGAGAAAGCAAACAAAGTTTTTTTGATACCTTTTTAATTGTGGGGGGAAAAGGATAGTTAATTTCACTGGACATTGAATTTTTACTTGATTACACCAACTTCAGATGGCAAACGTGTTTTCTTTTACTTAATCCCTGACAGGGTTAGGATGAGAGCACCCTGCTTGGTGGAGGCAGAGGTGTGGGCAGCAGGAACCCGGGACTTGTCTTCGCGGGGCACACTGCGCTTCTACCAAACTGCAAAGCTTTCTGCGCTCCCGCCCGCTGTGACTGTGGTGAGACCTTCCCCATGTCCTCTCCCACATTACTGAGTGTGGTCAGTCCTGAACTGTAGCCGGTCTAGGAGGTGCGTCACTGTGAGTTAGTACAGAATGGTCACTGGTCTCCGCCTCAGTTCCCAGCTCAGCTCCTGAAACCCTTGTAATGCTCTAAGTGACAGAGCACCAGGAGCATCTTTCCTTCTAAAGATGTGATTCCCATGGGCTCCTGGGTGGGAGCTGGTCACACAAAGACCAAGCCATGATTACAAGCTTGGGACTCTCAGCCCTGCCGCTATCCTCCAGAAATGCATCAATAATTGGATCATGCCTACGTGAGGAAGCCCCCATAAAATCCCAATAGTACAGGGTTCGGAGAGCCTCCAGGTTGGTAAACATGTCCACATACTGGAAGGGTGACCCACCCCAACTCCACAGGGACAGAGGCTCTTCCCCACGCTTGGGACCCTCCGAGACCTTGCCCTCTATATGTCTTCATCTGGCCGTTCATCTGCATCCTTTATTATATAATAAATTGGTAAACCTGTTTCCCTGAGTTCTGTGAGCCACTCTGGAAAATTAATCAAACCCAAGGAGGGGGTTGTGGGAACCCTTCATTTGTAGGCAAAAAGGACAGAAGTTGTGGGTAACCTTGGGGACCTTCTACTCACCACTGGCACCAAAGTGGGGGAGCAGTTTTGTGGGACTGAGTCCTTCACCTGTGGGATCTGATGCTGTCTCCAATAAGAGCATCAGAATTGTCTAAAATTATAGGACACCCAGCTGGTGTCTCAGAGACTTGCTTGCTGTGGGGAAAACCCACACACATTTGGTGTTGGAAGTGCCGGAAGTGCACTGTTCTGTGCGAAAGCAAAGCAGAAACACTCAGGACTTGGAAAACCAGCTCTTCCCAGAGCAGTCAACATCACAAGTAATGACGTTCCACACCTTTTCTTCTCTCTATCCACACATCTTCACCGGGGGAAGTGTCTATCCAGAGCTTTCCCTTTTTTGGGGGGTTGTTTTCTTGATATTGAGAGTTCTCTGCATATCCTGGCTATGAAGTCCTTTATCAGATATGTGATTTGCAGACATTTTCAGTCAGGATCTGGTTTGTATTTTCACATTTTCTGAACAGTAGCAAAGAGCAAAGGTTCTTCATTTTAACAAAATGTATCAATTTCTTGTATGAATTATGCTCTTGACATCAAATCTAAGAATTCTTTGCATAACTCAAAGTCACAAAGATTTGATTTTTTTTCTCTAGAAGTTGTATAGTTTTGACTCTCACATTTAGGTCTACAGTGCATTTTGAGCTAATTTCTGTATATGGTGTGAAGTAGGGGGCCAATGTTTTTGTTTTGTTTGTTCTTGTTTTTGTTTTTTAACATGTGGCTATTCACCTGCTCCAGAACCATTTGTTTAAAAAGATGCCTTTTTTTATCCACCAGTTGCCATTACACCTCTGTCGAAAGTCAGCTGGCCGTATGTTTGCGGGTCTAAGCCTGGACTCATTCCATCTACGTCACTTCCTCGGGCCAGCGCCACACTGGCCCAACGACTGCGCATCTGCCACACGTCCGCCAGCGAGGTAGCGTCCACCTTCTGACACATGTGCATTTCCAGAGTGTCTCTGCGTTAGCTTGGCTCCTTTGCATCTCCATGCAAGTTTCATGATCAGTGTGTCTATCTCTGAAGCTCTCCTGCGAGGACTCTGCGTGGGAGCGCGCCAGAGCCGCCATCCAACCCGGACAGAATCCTGTGATTCACACCGTATCTTCACTCTAAACAGCCAATGACCTTTTGAAGAGATTCAACTATTTTTAAAAGTCTTTCGCATTTGTTCATGTTCTTGCCCTTTCTGGGGGCTGCTCTCTATTTTCTGCAGGTCTGGACTTCCATCTGGCGCCACTTTCTTCCACCTGAAGAGCTGCCTCTAAAGTTTCTTGTAATCTGGGTCAGACTCTTTCAGATTTTGTATATTTTAATAAATATTTTACCTCTGTTTTTTTTAATTTTAAAGATTTTTTTAAAAATTTATTTGAGAGAGAAAGAGAGAAAGCACAGAGGGAGAGGGAGAAGCAGGCTTCCCGCGGAGCAGGGAGCCCGATGTGGGGCTCGACCCCAGGACCCTGGGATCATGACCTGAGCCGAAGGCAGACGCTCAACGACTGAGCCACCCAGGCGCCCCTACAACACAGTATTATTAACTCCAGTCACCAAGCTGTACATTAGAACCTTAAAACTTATTCATCTTATAACTAAAAGTCAGTCCCCTTTGACCAACATCTCCCCCCTTCCTGCACCCCCTAGGCCTTAGCAAGCACCATTTTACTCTGTTTCTCTGTCTGGCTACTTTCTCTCAGCATAATACCTCTAGACTAGTCCATGTTGCCACAAATGGCAGGATTTCCTCTGTGTGTACACACAATACGTATATGTGCACAGTCCATATTATATGTTACATATATATAACTACATTACCTACAGACTGTGTGTGCATATGTCTGTGTGTGTATTTATACACACACATTTTCTTTATCCACTCATCCACTGACAGGTTGTTTCCGTATCTCAGCTATTGTGATTAATGCTTCAGTGAACACGGCGGGGTAGACATCTCTTTGAGATACTGATTTCACTTCCTCTGGATATATTCCCAGGAGTAGGACTGCTGGATCATACTGTAGTCTATTTTTAATTTTTCAAGGAACTTCCCCACTGTTTTCAATAATGGCTGTACCAATTGACATTCCCACCTGAAGTGTACAAGGGTTTCCTTTTCTCCACATCCCTGGGCATCTGAAGTGGGGCAGAAGCCAATACTTGTTACCTCTTGTATTTTTGATAACAGCCATTCTAGCAGGTGTAAGGCGATACCGTGGTTTTGATTGGTATCTCCCTGATGATGAGTGTACCGGATGGCCATCTGAGTATCTTCTTTGAAAAAACGTGTACTCGGGTCTTCAGCTCATTTTATTCATTAGATTATTTGGGGGTTTTTGCTACTGAATTGTATGAGTTCCTTACATATTTTAGATATCAATCCCTTATCAGATACATGGTTTGCAAATATTTTTCTCCTGTCATAGGGTGCCTTTCACTGTGTGGACTGTTTCCTTTGCTGTGCAGAAGCTTTTAGTTTGATGTAGTCCCACTTGTCTACTTTTGCTTTTGTTGTAATATTCAAAAAATAGCCAAGACCAATGTCAAGAAGCTTTTTCCCTATGTCTTCGTATAGGAGGAGTTTTATGGCTTCAGGTCCTAAAGGCCTTTAAACCATTTCAATTTTTGTGAGTGGTGTAATATAGGGGTCCAATTTCATTCCTCTGCATGTGGACGCCCCGTTTCCCCATCGTGTGTTATCAGTGCGCTTGTCAAAGACATTAATGTGTGTGGGTTGATTTCTGGGCTCTCAGTTCTACTCCGTTGTTCTATGCAACTATTTTTAAGCCAGGACCACACTGCTCTGATCACTACAGCTTTTTAACATAGGTGCAAACCAAGAAGTGTGATGCCCCCAGCTTTGTTCCTCTTTCCCAAGAGTGCTTTCGCTCTTCAGTGGTTCCATACAAATTTTAAGATTTTTAAAAAATTTTTGTGAGAAAGGCCATTGGAATTTTGATAGAGATTGCATTGAATTTGTACATGGTTTTGGGTAGTATAGACATTTTAACAATTTTAATTCTTTCAATCCATAAAAATTGAATATCTTTCCATTTATTTGTGTCTTCCTCAATTCCTTTTATCAGTGTCTTATAGTTTTCAGTGTATAGGCCTTTCACTTCCTTGGCTAAATTTATTCCTAAGTATTTTATGGTTTTGATACTATTATAAATGGGATTGTTTTCTTAATTCCTCTTTCAGATAGTTCATTGTTAGTGTACAAAAACTGATTTCTGCTGATTGTGAATTTTGCACTTTACTGAATTTGCTCATTAGTTCTAACAGTTTTTGGTGGAATTTTCCCTTTAGCTTTTCACCATGGAGTATGATGTGAGCTGTGGGCTGGTCATAGATGACCTTTGTTATGTTGCGATAACATTCTTTCTATACCAAATTTGTTGAGAGTTTTATCATGAAAGGATGTTGAATTTTGACAAATGCTTTTCTTGCATGTGTTGAGATGATCATATGGCTTTTATCCTTCTTTCTGTTAATGTGTTGCATCACATTTATTTGATTTGTCTGCGTTAAACCATTCCTGCATCCTCAGGATAAATCATACCTGATCTTGGCATATGATCTCTACAATGTGCTGTTGAATCTAGTTTGCTGGTATTTTGTTGATGACTTTTGCATCCATGTTCATCAGGGATATTGGCCTGTGGTTTTCTTTTCTTGTGCTGTCTTTGTCTGGCTTTGCTATCAGAGAGATTGTGGCCTTAAAAATGAGTTGGGGAGTGTTCCTTTCTCTTCAGTTTTTTTTTTTTTTTTTTTTTTTTGAAGAGTTTTTAAAGGATTGGCATCAATTCTTCTTTAAATGTTTGGTATAATTCACTAGTGAAGTCATCTGGTCCTGGGCATTTCTTTGTTGGGAGATTTTTTATTACTATTTCAAACTACTTACTAGTTATCAGTCTATTCAGATTTCCTATTTCTTCATGATTCAGTCTTGGTAGATTGTATGTTTCTAGGAATTTATCCATTCCTTATAGGTTATCCATCTTGTTGGGGTATAATTTTCATAGTGTTCTCTTACAATCCTTCGTATCTCTGTGGTATCAGTGGTAATGTCTCCTCTTTCATTTCTGATTTGATTTGAGCCTTCTCTCCTCTATATATGTCTATTAAGCCCATTTGGTCTAAAGTGTAGCTCAAGCCCAATATATCCCTAATGATTATCTGTTTGGATGATATATCCACGTTGAAAGTGAAGTCTTGCAGATCCCTACTATTATTGTGTTGCTGTATATTTCTGCTTTCAGATCTGTTAATACTCACTTCACGCCCTTAGGTGCTCTAATGCTGGGTATATATGTATGCACAACTGTTACATTCTCTTGATTAATCAATTGTTTATCATTATATAATGATCTTCTTTGTCTCATTACTTTTTTTTTTTTTTTTTTTTTTACTTTTGGATAAGTAAGTATAGCTACTCCTGCTCTTTTGGTTACCATCTGCATGGAATATCTTTTCCCATCCCCTCACTTTCAGCCTATGTGTGTCCTTAATGCTGAAGTAAGTCTCTTGTGGGCAGCATATAGTTTGGTCTTTCTAAAAAAATTTTAATTCATTCAGTACTCTATGTCTTTTAATAGGCGAATTTACTCCTTCATATTTAAAGTAATTGTTAATAGGTAAGAACTTATTATTATCATCTTCTTTTCTGGCTGTTTTATAGTTTCTTTGTTCCTTTCTGTTGCCTTCTCCTTTTGTGATTTGATGATTCTCCAGTGTGGTATGCTTTGACTCTTTTCTTTTAATCTTTTGTGCATTGTGCTTTGTGGTTACCATGAAGCTTACAGAAAACATCTATAGTCATGACAATCTATTTTAAGTTGAAACAACTTCACTCCAATCACATACAAAAACTCTACCTTTTTACCACTCCCCACTACATTTTATATTTTTCATGTCACAATTTATGTCTTTTAATGTTCTGTATCCATTAACAAATTATTGTAGCAAGTTATTCTTAGTAATTTTGTCTTTTAGACTTTATACCAGGTGAAGTGATTTATACACCACCATTACAGTATAAGAGTATTCTGATGTGACTATATACTTACCTTTACCAGTCAGATTTATACTTTTGTATATTTTCCTGTTACTAATTAATGTCCTTTCACTTCACCTTGAAGAACTCTCTTTAGCGTTTCTTTGAGGGCAGGTCTAGTGTTGATCAACCCCCTCAGCTTTTGTTTGTCTGGGACTGTCTTTCTCTCTCCTTCATTTCTGAAGGACAGCTTTGCTGGATAAAATATTCTTGTCTGGCAGTTTTTCCTTTCAGCACTTTGAATATATCATCCAATCCCTTCCTGGCCTGCAAGGTTTCTGCTGATAAATCCATTGAGAGCCTTATGGAGATTCCCTTGTATCAGATCATTTTGGTTCTCCTGCTGATTTCAAAATTCTCTCTTTTATAACAATAATAATTTGTATAATAGAACTTTGACACTTTTATTATCATATGCCTTGGTGAAGTCTTCACTGGGTCGAATCTCTTATGGGACCTCTGAGCTTCGTGTACTTGGATGACCTCTTCTCCAGATTTGGGGGGTTTTCAACCATTATTTTTTTAAATCAGTTTTCTTGCCCCTTCCTCTCCTTTTACCTCTGGGACTCCCATAAAGCACATATTGTTTTGCTTGCTAGTATCCCATAATTCACATAGGCTTTCTATGCTCTTTTTCACTTTTTCTCCTCTGGAAAATTTCAAATGACCTTTTAGTTTACAAATTCTTTTTTCTGCTTGATCAAGCCTCCTATTGATACTCTCCACTATACTTTTCACTTCATTCACTGTATTTATTCTTCGGCTCCAGGATCTCTATTTGACTGTTTTTCTAAATGATTTTTATCACTATTGAACTTCTCATTTTGTCCACGTTTTTCCTGATTTCATTGTGTATCTGTGTTCCTTTAGCCTGCTGAGCTTCCTTAAAACAATTATTTTGAATTCTTTGTCTGGCAGTTCATATACCTCCATTTCTTTGGAGTAGGTTACGGGAAAATCGTTGTGTTTCTTTGGTGGTATCATGTTTCCCTGATTTTCTGTGTTTTTTGTAGCCTGTGTTGATGTCTGGGCATTTGGTGAAGTAGTCATCTCTTGCAGACTTCACAGTCCAGTTTTGGTGGGGAGAGACCTTCCCCTGTGGGTGGGGTGAGAATGCCGGCTAGTAAGATGGGGCTGGCAGCTATCGTGCTAGGGAAGGCCCAGCGTCATCGTCTCCAGCCTCAGCAAAGACTGCAGGATTCCTCAATAGTCAAGGCTGCTGGTCTCCAGTTTCAAGGTCTGTTGGGGTCCTTGGTGGCGAAGGCTGCTGGGGACCTCCTGATCACTTTTTCTCCCATGGGGATGTCGTGGCCATGGGGATCTCTTTTGGCACTGGGTCTGGATTGCAAGCACCTTAGCAGTGGTGGCACGGATTTCTGGTGCACAGATGCCCATGGGGCAGTCGTGGAGCTGGAGACTACATCGGGGTGCTTGCGCAGCAACAGCAGTTCTGGGGTCCTGGGCACTGGCTAGCTGACAGAAGCCATCCTGGGTGTGACATGGGTGTGTGTCCAGTGGCCAGGAAGCCGGGATCTAGATCTAACTGCTTTAAATTCCGTGGCAGGAACTATTCTCAGCCCTGTGTAACTCTGAAGACTGGTCCCCGGTCTCTGGTTAGGTGGCCCCCTCTCCAGCTTGTGTAGTTCCCTTCCACACGTGCACGAATCAGAACTCAGCTGAAGACTCCAAGGGGGAGCCTCTGGAGCTCTCCAAAACTCTCATTTTGTGCAGTTCACTCCTCTCTGGTGCTCAGTCCTGTGAGCTGGAGCTGCTCTGTCCTCCTGACTGCCAACTCCTCCTCAATCCAGGTAGACTGTCTCGGGCTTCACCTGTGTTCCCCTCCCTCGCCAAGTCTGCAAAGTCTCCAGGCAGTAAGCTCTGGGTGATGATAAGACTCACCCGCATTTGTTGCCCACCTCTCAAGCTTTGCTTTCCTTCATTAGCTGTTGTTCAGGGTCTTGAAAAATATTATTTCATATATTGTTTGGTTTTTTTAGTTGTTTCAGGCATGAGGGCCTTTTACTCCAACTTGGCCAGAAAAAGTTCATTTCTTTCACTATGTCAATTTCATATTCTTCCCTCCTTTTAAGAAAAGGTTCACTTATTCCTCAACAATCATACAGAATGACAGGTTTGTTTTGTTTACCATTCCTCTTAAGAGGACAGTGAAACGTCAGGCAGTGCAGTTCAGTGTTGGAAATCTAACTCTGCCTCACAGTCACTTCTGGTTTCCTCAATTATGACTCTTCCCTCTTGGCTGATGTTGCTCCACACCGATCCCCTGAGTGACCCAGCTCTTGGACTTCCCAGCCAGGAGGCTCGTCAATGCAGGGAGACCCTCTGAAGAAAGAGCTGACAAACCCTGAACATCTGAACATGCCCACTTTAGGGAGACTGTAATGATGTTAACATCCATTTCTCTGTTCAGCAAAATCTGCCGAGCACCTCTGAAGTGCCAGGCATTGCGCTGGGAAATGGGGCTACAACAGCAAACGGATCAGGCAGGTCCCTGTCCTCCAAGAGGTTGTGTTCTCATAGCGAAAATGGACAATCACCAAGTAACACATAAACATCGTCATTAGGCATAAAGGTCAAGATGTAATAATGTAACTAACAACTTACCAGGAAAATGTAACAGTTCCAATACCCATAAATAATGACAAATGTATGCTGTAAAAATGAGATACTCATATTTGCAGGGAGAGATTTAACACATTTCTCATAGAAATCAAGAGAGTCAACAGATAAAAATGAGTGTGGATGTAAAAATCTAAACCAATTAACACTGAGAGCTCTTTAGTGGATACCTACAGAATCCTTTACTTAAAAAATGAAGACATCCTTTTCGAGTATGCACAGAACATTTACACAATTTAAGAACAACAAGTACTGAGCATGTTGCAAAGGGCAGTGAGGAGAGGGTGCTGTGATCTCAGAGGTGCAATACCCTGGGCCCTCGGCACTTGAGTTACACATTTAACTTTTAAAAAGAACCAGTGCCCTGGGAGTGTGTGGTCCTCCTGGTGCTGAGCGTGGCCCTCTCACAGGAGGTTGCTCTCTGCGGGTGGTCTGAGCAGGGTGAGACCCCAGTGCTAAGGCTGGGCCACTGTGTGTGGAAACAGAAGATGGGAATGGGGCCGTAAAAGCACTCTGAAGTCCTTCAAAAATAGCTGCCTCCGCTGTTTCCATCCCCTGTGCTCTCTGGCCGCGGAGTTCTCCGGCCTCAGCGCTACCCACCCCCGCACGCCCGTCCCAGCTCTCCCATCTGGCAGTCCTATCCAAGTACTGCCAGACTGTCAAGGTCCAGGTGAAGCTTTATTTCCTTTTTTAGAACAATTTCCAGATCAACAGAACCACAAATGTGACTGATTTCCCTTCTGCTAAACTGTATGTCTTATTACCTGCACCATGGAAGGGGTCCTATGCTAGAGCTTTATTTAGAGGGAAACTTGGGAGAAGCAGCTGATATCTAAGACTCACAGGTACTTTGGGACTAAACACAGCAGGTGCCCCATGGAAAAGGCAGGAAGTGACGCTGGGGGCCCCACGGACCGTGGCAGCGAGAGTGCGTGATGTGCATGTCATATCATCTCAGCTGGGTGAAATGCACATGTGGAAAACGAGGCACTTTGCCAACCACACTGCTAGGCCCTCCTGCGGGAGGGTTTGGAATTTCTTCCCCTCCCTTTTGCCTTCTTCGTCCAGGTGACGCCGAGCAGATGCCGTACATCCATCCGCAGTCACCCATCACTTACTGTGCTGTTAATACTCTTCAAGTCTGAGAGGCAGCCAGAGGAGATCTCCTCACATTTCAAGGTCAAAGAGAGACGAGCCAATTCAAAAAGCAAAAGAATCCTGAAAATGAAGAAGCAAAAGAGCAATGGATCAGAGGAGGCGTCAGGGACCACTTACCTGCATGTACCTGTAGGGGAGAAAAAGCAGTCATCGTTTAACCAGAGGTGGGAAATAAAAATAAAACAAACATCCTAGGGCCATGGTCCCCAAGCCCAGCCCCCGCCAGGCCCTGCAGAATTTGGCGGCAATGAAGAGCTCCGTCCGCTGGGTGAACTGCTCCTCCTTCTCTGCCCTCAGGTGGGTACTAGTGCAGGGAAGAGGCAGGAAAACGCCCCGCACAGCCTCTCGGTGCCTCAGGTGTCACCGTCTGAATCATCAGAGCAGTGGGAGCAACACGGGGAACAGCCACGAATTTCCTGACTCAATGCCTCTTCCTCCGACCACGGGACAAGCATCCAAGGATACCACCAGTCCAGGGCTTTGTAGAAAGAAGCAGGCTGATGTTAACATCTACATGGGAATGCAAAGGACCCAGGAGGGCCGAAGTGACTTTGAAAACAAGGCTGGAGGACTAGACCACCTGATCTTGAGACTTAACATAAACCCGTAGGAGTCCAGGCCTGATATAGGACAGGCCCGGGTCCTCCGCCTTGACCGTGACATCCTGGACCAGGCAGTTCTTGGTTGGGCACGGGAGACACATCCTGCACACCCCAGTTCCTTGAGGAGCACCCCTGGCTGCCAGCCACGAGGTGCCAGGAGCAGCCCCCACGGTGGCCACTGGTAGTCTCCAGACATGCCAAATGTCCCCTGGGACAAGCCGGTGCCCTTTCTGCCCTTTGCGAGCTAACCATCACAGTCCTACCCAGGACGCCAAATGGCTAGTCTGCTGTAATAACCGAACTCGGTGTCGCCACCCTCCCCAACCTGCACTCCCGCCATCCCTGCCCACCTCCTCCCCCTGCTCAGCCCCTGGAGCTCCAAGGGACCTGGCAGGCCTGGCTTGACATCCTGCCCCTCGGTGCTCCCTGAGCTCCGGCCACACGGACCCACTGCGCAGGTAAGGAGGGAGAACCCGGAAAGATATAAATCACTGGGTTTTGGTCCTTTTTTCAGTTTTAAACTAACAGAACATTTTTTCCCACCCAGAATTCTAGGCACAGAAGCCCGGGTGGAGGGGTGTCAGCAGGGTCCCTCACTCAGAGTTGGGAGCCTGAGGCTTTTAGACAGGAAGGACCTGAAAGCAAACACAGAAGGCAGCTCGGGACAGGCGGCCCAGCCAGCGCAGGACACACCCTCTCCTCCAGGCCCGAGCAGCACCAAGCAAACGCAGACCGCACGCGAAGCCGAGGAAACCTAACTGTCCACATCAGGAGCTGCTGGGCTCAACCCCTCTGGCCACACACAGTAAAAGCAGAAGTTCTTACAAAAGTAAAGCCACAGAGACACCGCAGGGGATAGAACCATTTTCAAACTTGGAGGGTGGGAGGGCCTTGCTGGGCACATAGGTAGAGATGGGGGACACAAGGCCAAGCCTGGCTCATGGTGGGGGTTAGGGGGCACACAAGTGGGGGTCAGGGTATGCAGCCAGCTCTGAGCTGGGGCCACACGGCCTGGACTTCTGGGAGACCCAGGTCAGGCCTGACTCACAGGGCTATTGGGCAAGGAATCCGCGACAGGCCCAGGACTGATGGGAATGAATATGAGTTCAAATTATTCTTATATTAAATAAAACATTTCTGTACATCAAAAATTAATTTTAAAAACCTAAAAGGTATACAAACTGGGACAATTGATAAATATACTAGAGCTGGAGTGCTCAAATTTTAAAATAGAAAAATCTGCAAGTCAATAATGAAATGGTTTATATCCTACTTATAAAAAATGGGCAAAATAAGTGTATAGGAAACTAATAAAGGGAAAAAATGCCAGGAAATGTAGGATAAAACACCAGCAGTCAGAGGACGGGGTGAGAGCAACAGCATGCCCCTCTCCTCGGAGAGGTCAGAGGCAAGGGTCTTCACATGCGTGCTCCGTGTGGCTTTTGCAGCATGCATCAGTGCCCCAGAGTCCCATTTCTAGAAACTTCCCCTGGAGCTGCTCATATCAGTAGTGAGACCCCCAAGGGAGGGCCCAGCTGTAACAAGGGATGCTGGAGGGGACACTGCACATTCGTGCATACACATGTCTATGCATGTGCATGGGTTCTCCTAACCCCAAGTGCTCTGACTGGCCTCCTAGAAGGCCTGAAAACCCATGTTAAGAACTTAGTTGCAGAATATTTTGTGATGCAGAAACATGTTCACAATTCATATGGGAGAAGTAGATTAAAAACCTAGGTGATAATAATGTTGAAAATATACATTGATCCATTTTCAAACTTCCTACAGTTACTGCATATTAAATTTGAAATAAGAAAAAAAATCATGAAAATCATTTAAAGATTTATTTATTTTAGAGAGAGCGAGTATGGGGCTGGGGGACAGGTAGGGGCAGAGGGAGAGAGAATCACAAACAGACCCTGCATTGAGCATGGAGCCTGATGTGGGGCTCAATCTCGCGACCCTGAGACCATGACCTGAGCCGAAACCAAGAGTCGGATGCTTAACCAACTGCGCCACTAGGCGTCCCAATGATGAAAATCATTTTAAAAATATGTATATACACCACCCCTGGTGCATTAAATCTGTACAAATTCAAAAGCCGTGGACAAGTTCCTACAGGAAGTGACAACATGAACACGAGCCATCTTGTGGTCCCTTTCATCCAATCTACTGCAGGCGGCCTCAGGATGCCTGGTGACCCTGCTCCCTGGTGTTCATGGCCTGTGTGATCCCTTCCCTTTGAGTAACTCACTGCTAACCAACAGGAGACCTCAACCTTGGGCCTGATCAGATCCCAAGCAATTCTGACTTCCCTTGCGCTGGCCAATTATCCCTAGCTGGCTCTGATAAAGCACCCGCTCGTCGAGCTTCAGAAGAGACCACGGCCCCGCCAACACGTGGATGGCAGCTGCACCTGGATTCCCATCCCACAGACACCGTGAGAGAATCAACATGCATCGTCGTAGGCTGCAAGCTCTGTGGTAATTTGTGAAGCAGCAATGGATAATACACCCCCTATATGAGTTTTCTAAGGCGGCTGTGATGGATTACCATCAACTAATTGGCTTAAACAACAGAAATTCCATCTCTTACAGTTCCAGAGGCCAGGAGACTAAAATCAGGGTATTGCAGGACCACGCTCCCTCTGAGACCTCTGCCGCAAGAGCCTTCCTTGCTCTGCTGGCTTCTGGTGTTCGTCAGCAAGCCTTGGTGCCCCTTGACTTGCAGCTACAACACTCCAATCTCTGCCTCTATCGTCACCCGGCCTTCTTCATGGTGAGCATCTGCATCCCAAATTTCCCTCTTCTTATAAGGACAAAAGTCACTCATTAGTGCCCATCCTAATCCAGTATGACCCCATCTTAACTTGATGACATCTGCAAAAACCCTATTTCCAAATACGATCATGTTCACAGGCAGCAAGGGTCAGGACTTGAATAGATCTTCTGGGGGAACACAGTTCCACCCATAACACCCCAAAATTAACGAATGAGTGACAGACTGAAAACAGACATAAATAATTATTATAGACAACGGCCAAAACGTTTCATGTGTTAGGAGTGCAGAGAAGCTGATGAGAAAATCATTGAGAACTCAAAAGATAAAGTCTCAAAAGGGGTAGTTCAGAGGCCTCCACATATGGCTGAGTATTACACCTCATGGGTAATCGGAGGCGCACAGACGGAAACCAAAGCAGTAAGATCATTTCAGCCACCACGTTAACAGGGTGGCGGTGGTGTCCATTCTTTTAAGTCAGCACACGTGAGAATGTGACAAAACAGCTGCTAGATTGGGAAGCACACCCATCATTTCTGTGGGAATAAACTAGAATAAACATTCTAGTTCATTCTGTCAGCCTCTGGCTCAGCTATCCATTCCCGGGAATCCAAGCCAGGACGCCTCCTAAATGCAAACAGCACCCAGAGGATGGAGGAAGGCACAGGATTGAAAAACTGAGTGCTGGGGGTGGAGGACTCTAGCTGCTGAGACGTTAGACTGCTACTCAGAAAGCTGTGAGCTGTTTCAGTAACTTGAAAAGTACCTATGCTGAGAAGCTAAATTTGATTTAAAATGTACGATATGAAGCTACATATCCCAAATGCTCCTCAAACAGTACAAACCTCAAGACCAGAAAGGAGTAGAATCTCCACAATGGCTAATGCTTGATACGGTACAACGATTACGTAGATGTGAAAGTGGAAAAAACACGAACACTTACTTTTCTTCTCTGATTGAAGGGAAGCGCTGGTGATTATAGTAACTTAAATGTTTATAGGCCTTCTTCAGAATTGAGTTCACATCTTCAGGTAACTCATTTTTATCCAATTTTCTAGAATTTATTCAAACAATAAATAACCAAAATATCATGTCAGATTTGTTCAAATTATCCTAAGACAAACTCCAAGTCTAGGAACCTGTGTTTCCCACTGAACAGGCCTAAAAAATCCCTCTTCCTTCGTTCCTTCACTCTCCAAGATGACTTCTCACACCTCCTCACTCTCCTCACTCCCAGAACAGGCTCCTTTTCCCTGTATAGCCCCTCTGCCAGAACCAGACCCATAGGAGGGCAACCTTGTAGGCTGGCTTGGCCCTTCATACCTCCCCGGTTCAGGACCCTGGGCAGCAAACTGCCTCCCTCTGGACAGCTTCCCTCTACTCACACACACACTGGATCTCCTCATGCCTTCTCCTCGTATGCACTGGATCCCCTCGCTGCCCTTTCTTCCCACACACTGGCTCTCCACCTCCTAATTCCCTCTTGCCACTTTAGCAGACATATGCATACAGTTCCATTCTTCCTTCACTTTGAACCACTACTATCAGGGTTTCACCCAAATTAACTACTCCTATTTGTCAAGGTCAAGTGTCAAGCCTCATGTGGAAGGGCCTATTAGACAGATCTCACCCAGCCAGTGACTCTCCTCCTAAACCACTTTCCTCACTGGCTTAGAAGCTACACTCACCCATGGGAAGCCTCCCTCTGGCCACTTCTAAGTAAAGGGAGACAAGGCAGAGTCCCATCCTCTGGGCCGAGGCCTCACCCTACTGTTCCACCCTCACCCACCCCCTGGCACAGCCATATCCCCTCTAGATGGCACAGAGACCCCGGGTCAGCACCTAAAACTCCTAAACCACTTACGCTTTTAGCATATTAATGTGGTAAGTGACAGCCAGGCTAGCGGAGGTTTTCTTTTCTTCCTCTAACTGAAGCTCATCCACTAATTCATGTCTCACCTGTTATAAGATGGGACAGAATTATTAATTGATTTAAACAAATAATTAGGTAGAGATCCAGATACTAATTACTATTTTACAATTATTCTTCCTTTAAAATTAATATTTGTAATGAACAAGTATCTCTTTATTAATGGCATTTTATATTTAGTTTTCATATAGAACCCGAGTTGATTTCCTATATGTGAAAGTTAGCAGATGATGACATTCCTCATACATATTGTAGGGTTTATGATTACTTTATATTAACAAATTTTCTGCTAGCCTTTTTGTCATTCAGTGCTGTTACAAGTGTAATATTCAGAGATCACAATGAAGGCAAAAAATTTTATTTTGCTTTCTCAATGTGTGCACGATGTATGTATGCTTTTGCCTCTCGGTGGATAGACTTGGTTGTTTTTATACACGGTTCTCCAAAAATGACATTTAAGAAAATTACTTCTGCCTACATTTTTCAAAATGCCAGCTTACCATAACAGAAAATATGTGTCGATATTTCTGTGGCACGCTAGCTTTTATAAATGGCGCTGCAGTGACACAAAATTTTGCAGCCTCTTCCTTTTTTCCAGCTTGTAGATAACAGTCCAGAAGCTCCCTGGATAGTATAAAAATACTGGATATTAAAACCTGATGAAATCGTTTTCTGCTGCAAATGTCTAATAACCAGGTTGCATTTTATTACATTTCACAAACTTCAGAAACAAACAGGGATCAGGCAGCTCCTTACTCCACACCTGCAGCATGTGGCTCAGCAGGGGCTGAGAGAGCTATGCTACTCCTGGCAGGAGGGAAAGGAAATGTTTGCACCATAACTACCTCCAACACTTATAATAGCATTTTTAAGAAAGACTGTATTTATACTTATTTTCTGTTAAAAGCTCCCCAAATAGCCATAAAGCAGGTAAAGAAAGCCTTTAGATTCTGGATTCCAACCTCAGGGCGGATCCTCTGGATCCTCCTTGCAGACATGCACCCAGTCGCTAGCCTGCACATGGTACTTCCCAGAGATAGCACAAGTCTGGCTGATTGCCTTCCGGTCCACTCGGCACAAGGATCATATGCTGACATCTCTCACTGTGGCTTCTCAGGGCTGTCCCTAGGCTGATGCACAAGGAGCACACTTCCCTAAACAGGGCCATTTTGGCTGAGTTTTATGTTGCTAAACTGTCTACTGCATAACAATTCACTGAACTAAGTTAAAGCCACGAGCCAGGATTATGACACAAGGTCACACGTCCTGTGTTTTGAGTCTAAACACTCATCTTGCTGTAACACCCATATGATCAGGACACTGCGATTTTATCTATAGACCTCATCAGACAAGACACAAAAACCGTAATCCTAACTACAGAGTAGAAAGCATGTAAGATAATCATCCCCCTGGGAGCAAGCGGGAGGGGAAGGAGGTCAGAGGCTGCCAAGCGTGGTTGCTTAGGGACTTGTGGCAGGGCATCCAACTCACAGCATCAGCTCTGCCCGCCACTCCTTGTCCTCTTCTTCAGTCTGATTTAACACGTTGACAATTTGGGAGAAGCTGGAGATCAGATGGTGATGATATCCCGGCTTGAGAAATGGCCTCACCATTTGCCAGTAGAGGACTGATGCGTTATACACCAGGAAGTAATACCTGCAACGTGAGCAGAGGAAGTCTGAGACTAGGTCCCGAGCCCGTCCAGAGCCTGTCGGAGCGGCCTCAGGCAGGAGCCTCGAGTCCTCTGTCCCCAGTAGATGGCAGCAGCACCATCTGAGCCGCTCTGAGCTGCGGGCACCCACACTGCCTACGCAGAAGGGGCTGGAGGCTGCAGTTCAACCCCAGCCATGATGACCCGGCCACATGACTCCTGAGTCCAGACTAGAGATCCCTTCACCCATTCAGTCATTCCAAAAGTGATCAGCTCCCTGTGAAAATACACCAGTAAGCGAGGTCTCCTTTGGTTCCCAAGAGATAGACAAGAACAGGCAAGTGCAGGGGGAATCAAGGAAGGCTTCCTGGAGGAAGTAACATCCTGCTGAGACCTGAAATGTGAGGAGCGATCAGCCCTGAGAGCAGTGCAGGGAAAGGGTCTGCCAGGTAAAAAAGAGGGAGAGCAGAATCTTTGGGGAACAAAGTCCCCATGCCTGTGCATGAAGGGCAAAGTGGGGCAGGAGGAGGGGTGAGGAGAGGAGCAGGGACACCCCTCAGAAGGTGGGCTTCTTCCTGAGGGCTGGAAGGAGCCACTGGAGGAACTGGAGTAAGGGCACCACAGGGCCAATTTGCCTTTCTTGCTGTAGGCCTCTCTGAGAGGCCAGCTCTGCCTTGTAAGACCCAGGGTGCATGGGGAGGAGGCTCACAACAGCACTGATCAGGAGCCCGAAGGAGTGAATCAGGATTTACACCTGAACCTCCTTAAATAGGTTGTATTAATACCACTTTGTGTGCAAACTTAATAGTTTCAATAATCTTTCTTTTTGATGAAGGAAACATTAATTAAGTAGAAAACTGTGCTAGAGTTTTAGCTGAATCGCTATAGACAGGAGGCCTTGGCCTGGGCAATCTGCCAGAGGGAACAGAGGCAAGGGGGGGCAGGGGAGGGCGGGACTCTGATGCTGAGCCCTCAGAGAGGCCCAGACACTAAGAGGGCCACGGAGACCGGCCAAAGGAGAAGTGTCCACAGAGAACACAGACAAAAGCCGTCTGCATATCACAGCAACCACAGGACAGACAAAAGGAGGAGGCCAAGGGAATCGTGTGTGTATGGGACCCAGCTCTACACGCTAGAAACAAGCATACAACAAGGACACAACAAGGACAAAACCCCCCACAGTCCAAACAGGTAGAACCACTTGGTAAATCCTGGTTCTGTACCTTTTACACAATCCCAGTTAGAAATGGCCAATTCTATATACCTACCTGGGTTCTCCTTTTGCAAAGTTTATTGCCTTCATATACTGAGTCACACAATTTTCAAATTCCTCCTAAAACAACATAAAAATGCACAATTGCATTGAATTTGCCACTGAAACATCAATCATTGCTCGTGGTCACTTCCGTGGACATTAAGCCACACTAAGGACTGGCCTGGGAGCCCATGTATAAGCAGCAGGAGCCTGGGCGCCTCGCGCGTCCTCAGGCACACCCGGCTGGGCTCAAGGGCAGCTGTCCTGGGCACAACCAGGGCACCAGGATGCAGACGCCAAAGGTCAGACAGGAGCTTCGGGGAAAAGCACAAGCGGGAAACTGATGATAAATCTGCTCGCTGACCTTTCCATAAAGAGTACTTTATTTTATTTATTTATTTATTTGACAGAGAGAGACACAGCGAGAGAGGGAACACAAGCAGGGGGAGTGGGAGAGGGAGAAGCAGACTCCCCGCCGAGCAGGGAGCCCGACGTGGGACTCGATCCCAGGCCCCCGGGATCATGACCTGAGCCGAAGGCAGACGCTTAACGACTGAGCCACCCAGGCGCCCCATAAAGAGTACTTTAGGATTTGTCTAGCCTGACACAATTTTGGAAGCAGGTGAGATTGTAACTCTTTCCACACAAGATGTAAAATTTTGAGGAGAATCAAGGCAGCCTCAGGGAAAACCTCGAGTGGGACAAACCATTAGGTATTCGTTTAGGAACGGGGACCTGGTGGGGGTCCCACTGAAGGTTAGGGTTGGAAGGCTTCACCCTCAGATGGACGCCTGCTCCCCGGGGCATCTCTCACCAGGTTTTCGGTGGACTTGGGGGCACAGAGCTGGGCCTTACACAGGTGCGCTCGGCCCAGGAACTGGGTGACCGGCCCCTTCACCTTGAAGTACATCTGGATGCAGTCGTCACTCATCTCGGGGTGCCCCATCTGCAAGACACCACCCCGCGGCCATGAACGGCCCCAGAAGGGTGCCTGCGGATGCAGCGCCAGGCAGCGGCTCTGCCAAGACCTGAGGTCGGCACCCCCGCCCCGGGTGCTACCGCGGTCTCCGGCTCCACCTCGTGCTCCCAGAAACAGAGACCCTCCTAGGACCCCCGACCCCGTACCTTCAGCGCATGTTCTGCACACAAAACAAACAGGTCGGGGCTGAAGCTCTCCATGGGGTCGAACTCTGATTTGCCCAGGTTGGCCGACTTAATCAGCGCATAAGCCCTCTTCAGGGACGCGTCATCTACCAGGACAACAGTGGAGAAAGGTGTGGTCAGGAGAAAGCCCGCACGGCATCACTGCGCACCGGGGGGCCAGTGTGGGAGGGGGCCGGCGGCCGGGCGTCCCCCCCCCCC
>NW_023270265.1:53553405-53570911 GCF_011800145.1 Mirounga leonina
CCCCCCCCGCGGCCGCTCCCCGCCCCCAGCCCCCACCAGGCCGAGCCTCGGCAGCAGTGGGGGCAGGGATCCTGGGCAACCGCGGAGGACGACAAGGCGGGGGTCGCGGAGGCCCTACGTGGGGCGGGGGCGGCGTGGGTGCCGGGGCCTCCCCAACGTGGGAATCCCGAGTCGGGCGGGACCCGGCCACCCGGGCCAGGGGCCTGCGCGCTCCGCCTCTCCGGGGGCAGGGTCCTGGCGGGTCCCGGGTCCCTGGGGCTGGGGCTCGGTCCCCCGCCCACCCTGCTGGCTCCCGGCGCGGGCCAGCTGCTGCGTGATGACCAGGTCCATGGCGCCGGGCCGAGCGCGCTGGGTTTTCTCCGCCTAGCCGGCTGCCGGCGGTTGCCTAGCGACCGCGGGGGACGCCGCCGGTCCTACGGGTCGGCGACTGGGCCACACTAGTCCGGAGGCGAAGCGCCGCCAGGAGGCCACCCCGTGCGCGTCCGGGCCGCCCTTCCCGGACAAGGACGCGGGGGCGGGGGCGCAGCCCCGGGGCGAGGGGAGCGGAGCGAGGGCGGGGCGCGCTCGCGTCGGGGTCGTGCCCACGCTGGCCCGCGCGACCCCCCCCCGCTCGCCCAGCCCCCGCCCACGCCCCGGGGCGATGCTGCCCGAGCGGCCCCGCGTCCCCGCCCCGCGGTCCCCCAGGCCGGGGATGCCCCTGGATCTGGTCCTGGCCTCCGGAGCCTGTCCCTGCCTGCCTTAACTCATTCTCGCGGGCACCCACTCATCCACTGATTCGTGCATCCTACAGGCCGGGGATCGTCCGGACAGTTGTTCGCCCCTGCCTGGGCCGGGCCTGAGCGTGCCCGGAAGCGCGGGGCTGCACGGCCGCCGCGTGCGGAGAGGACATCAGGCAAACACTGAATGCGCATCCAGGGGTCGGACCCTGAGAGGGTCGCGCGAGCACCGGACGGCTGAGCTGAGATTTGCAAGAGCAGAGGAGGCTCCCCACAAACGGGGGAGAACGGCACCTGCGCGGGAGGGAGGGGCGCCCGCGAGGGCGCGTGGGCGGGGCTGCGGGGAACCGGGTCAGGGCGCTGGCCAGGGCGGGATCGCCGTCCTCCCACGGGCGCTGCACGCGGTGCGCCCGGGTCCTGGCGTTTTCTGAGGGTGCCAGGTGAAGCCTGGTTTGGAGAGGGTGAAGGTGAAGAGGCCGCGGGCACACGCCCAGGGCAGGAAGGGAGAGCGTGTTTGGGTGACAGGTGTGAGACCCAAGAGGGCCAAGAGGCCACAGCCCTGGGCCTTACACACAAGGGTGGATGGGGCATGCACCGGCACGGGGAGCTCCAGAGGAGGGCTGGACAGGTGGTAGCTCAGGAGCAGGTGCTAGGTGTTCTGTCCGGGCATGCGGGATGCTGAGGTATTCGGAGCTCACCTTTGCAGGAAGGCTCCTGGAGGTGCAGGTCTGCTCACAGCTGCCTAGACATGCTGGTGTGTGGATGAGTGCACCAGGGGTGGAGCGGGGCTGGAGACCACCAGCTTTGGAGACCCCTTGGCCAGGAGCAGCAGGAAGAGCTGCAGGGGGGTGGGGCAGAGAGGTGGAAGGGAAGCCGGGCAGAGCCCCAGGGAGCCAAGGGAAGGGTGTTGGGTGAGGGGTCAGCTGTGTCAAATCTGGCCAAGACGGCAGTAAGATAAACACTGAGAAACAGCAGTTGGGATTAGCAAGGTGGAGGCTGTGAGTGACCCAAGAATAGCCATTTCTCTGAAGGGGGGGTGGGACGGTGGCAGAGCGTTGGAGGGGGTGGGAGAGTGAGTGGGGTCTGTAGTAGAGACAAAGAGAGGTGCACAACTTCTTCAAGAAATCTGGCTTCTCGGGCACCTGGGTGGCTCAGTTGGTTAAGCGACTGCCTTCGGCTCAGGTCATGATCCTGGAGTCCCGGGATCGAGTCCCACATCGGGCTCCCTGCTCGGCAGGGAGTCTGCTTCTCCCTCTGACCCTCCCCCCTCTCATGTGCTCTCTCTCTCTCTCATTCTCTCTCTCTCAAAACAAATAAATAAAATCTTAAAAAAAAAAAAAAGAAATCTGGCTTCTCGTGGAGTGGAAAGAGATGAGGCAGGGACTGTGTCATCTGGGGAGGGATATTTCTAAAGGAATAAGACAAATGAGCCCTTTTAAAGTTGGCGGGTTTCTGTTGGCTAATGGGATGGTGTATGTAGAGAATCCTGTGGCATCTACAAAAACGTGCAACTGCTAAGAAGTGAATTTAGCAAGGAGCAGGGTACAGCATCAATATGTGAATATGGATTGTATGTGTAAATGCCAGGAACAAATGGAAAAGGACAGAGACATGCGTTAGAGTAGCCTCAGAAACACACCGCTGTGGAATAAATTTAACAGAAGATGCGTACTATCCCTGCACTAAATCTACAAAACATGGTTGAGAGAAATGGAGAGAGGGCTGTGGTCGGGGGTCGGAAGACTTGGATTTGTGAGATGTCCTTTCCCTCGGAGGTACGCGTCTCGCTCAGTGCAATCCCAGTCACAAGCCCAGCACACCTTTTCCTGGAAGCAGACAGCTGACCCTACCATATCCGTGGAAACACAAAGGACCTAGAGTGGCCAAGAGGATCGTGAGGGAGAAGAGCAGCCCTGGAGGACTCACACTCCTTCATTTCAAGACTGACAGGAAGGCCGCGGCATATGGAAGATGGTGTAGACCAGTGGAGCGGAACAGAGTCCACTGATCTGGCCAGACGTGCTGGTTCAGTGGGGAAAAGGATGGTCTTTCCCACAATGGTGCCAGAACACCTGGGGAGTGGGCGGGCACCGGGACACGCAGCCCCCGCACCACGCTGGGCAGCCCTCGTCAGAGCCAGGTCACAGGCTTAGAAGGAAATTGAAGTGTGTGTAAGAGTGAAAGAAAATAAATACCACACCGTCTTGGAGCAGATGGAAGTTTCTTAGCTAGGGCACAAAAAGTGAAACCATCAAGGAAAAAAATAAAGCTGTCTTCATCAAAAGTAAAACCTCTGCTCTTTGAAAGACTGTAAAGAAAATGAACAGATTGGAAGAAAATATTCACGATAAATATACCTGACACGGAAATTCTACCCAGGTTATATTTTTAAAAGCCAGTAAATCAATAAGGAAAGACAACACACACAAAAATTGGACAGAAGACGTGAGTAGACACCAAACAGTAGAAGATCTAAGATTACCAAGTAAGCACGTAAAAAGGCACTTGGCATCCTGAGTAATCAGGGAAATGCAAATTTAAGTCAAAATGAGATTCTGTTGTAGACCCATTAGAATTCTAAAATTAAAGAGATTGACCATGATGAATATCGGTGAGATACACCAGCGGGGCCCCTCACGCACGGCTGGTGGGAATGAAAAATGGTACAATCACTGAGAAACAAAGTTTTTAATGAAGTTAAACAAGCTGCTACCCTATGAACCCACGATCCTACTTTTAGGGGTTTACCCAAGACAAATGATGTGTCCTCAGAAAGCTGTGCACAAGAATGTCCACAGCAGCTTTGTTCATATTAGCCCCGAAGTGGAAACAACGTAAGTATCCAGCAGTAAGCAAAGTGTGGTGGGGCCCCACGATGGGCTGCCTCTCTGCAGGGAGGAGGACCGGGCCAGGGCTCCACACCAACAACGTGGAGGCGCGTGAACGAGGGAGGGCAGCAGCACCAGGCATGAAGGAGCCGTCTCTGCAAGCCCATGTCCACCCAACTCTGGGCCAGGCAGAGGAAGCAAAGACTGGGGAGACCAGGATGTGGCTAAGTGGGAAGGGGTGGCCGGCAGGGTCCTCGTCTCTTCTGGAGCATCGGGCACATGGTCGTACTTCCTTCAAAACTCCCTGCAGTCGCCATTTACCATGGAACAGCTGCAGTATACCCACGGGCGGTCATCTGGGACCCAGGGACCAAGCTGTGACCCGGCCGTGTGGGGAGGAGCACCGGCCCGGGGCGCAAGGGCAGGGTGGCTGTGAGCCGGTTGGCAGCTGGGGGAGCCGGGGTGCCGCCGGGTGAGCCCGGGAGGGCAGACAGAAGAGGAAATGTCGAGCGCTGTTCAAGGGTTAGTTCTCCCCTCTGCCCCACCTCCCAGACTGTGGGGAAGTCCGTGCTGCCCCACGTACTATTCGGCTTTCTTTACGCTCTCTCCTCCCCTTCCCTTCTTCTGTCTCAGGAATAGACTCCAATTTTTGGCAGGCACAAGGCTACCTCGCTTCCCACCTCCCTTGTAGCCAGTGTGGTCAGGTAACCAAAAAAAGCAATTTTAGGTGAGTATTCTCACAGGGAGAATAACCCCTTTGTTGGTCTTCCTCTTGCTTGCTGGTGGAAATGTGGCTATGAAGGCTGGACCTTGAGCAGCCGTCTTGTGCCATGAGGAGGTAGCCTCCACGCTGTGGATAAAGAAGCCTGGGTCTCCCATCTGTGGGGCAGCTGCTTGGTCCTGGATGGCCTTGTGTGAAAAAGAAATAGACGTTTCTCTTGTTAAATCTAAGCTGCTTCTTTTCCCTGGGACACTCCCCGCTGATGTCCTCACCAGGGCTTCAACCTTGACTTGTCAAGAAGATTAGGATGCAGGGCAGACCACAGGGCAGATTTCTGGCAAGTATTGGGTCTACGTTTTCTAAGATTTAAAACTCAAAGCATGACGAAATGTGTATACACATGTGAACCTGTGTGCACACGTGATAATGTGTGGCGTGTGTATGTGTATGTGTGCATGATAAAATAGCTTCTGCCCAGACGTGATTCTGAAACCCACACCCCCGTTTTGCTCAGGGTCCAGAGTCACGCACCGTCTTGGAGGTAGGAGGCTCCAGTCCCTGTTTCGTCAGCCAGCTGTTAGCTCCCACAGAGCGTCCTCAAATGTGTCTTTGTTTATTCAGAGGGACGCTTGGCACCATGCACACAGCAGTTATAAAATATTTATTCCCCCCAAGGAAGTATCTCCCAACATTACGTAGTAAGAGATTTTCCAAATCCTAGAGTGTTAAATATTAAAACTCATTTTTCTAGTTGTACAGTAGCCTTAAATGTGAAGAATGGGGCACAAAGTTCTTTTTTTGCTGGATGGTGTTTCATTTAGTAAAGACAATTCAGGTCAGGCCCAACCTGTTCTTTCCCCTTTTTTGCTTGAGAATCGAGTGTGGAACTTGGGCGCCGTGCATTTCCCCGGCCAGCGCTCCTCCTCGTCTGTGCTCTGACCCAAGACGCCTCGAAGACAGGCCAAGGCAGCCCAGGCGACACCACGGTGTTGCCCACGTAGGGGCCCATGTAGGGACACACCGTGCTCACAGGAAGGCGTCAGCGTGGGCGGTCCTTCCCCTGACGGTTCCTCGCGCCTCCCTGGCTGGCCTCCAGACGGCACCTGCAGCGCGAAGTCCCTGACGTGCACCCTGTGTGTCCCTCAAAGCAGCACTTCGGTCACCCTCTTTCCACACAGGGACCGTGGCCTGTGTCTGCTTCCCAGGCCCACCGTCTCCGTCAGCCCAGGCTGCGCTAACAGGTCCACCACCGCCCGCGGCCCGGACAACGGGAGTGCCTGGTCTCCGGCCCAGGGGCAGAAGCCCGAGAGCGCGGTGATGCCGGGCTGGTGCCTCCTGAGGCCGGGGGAAGGCTCTGGTCCTGCCAACAGGTTACTTAGAACCCCTGCCTCCATGACGGCACGGGAAGTGCTTCTACGGTTTCTGTTCAAACAGAATTCAGAAGCTTGTCCTTTCTCTGCACTCTGACTGCTTTCATAACATTGTAGTTACATGTTCCTTCAAGTCCACCGGCGCTTGGGAAACCGGACACGTTCTTTTGTTTTGGGCAGGCGAGTTGGTGAGTGCGTGTGCATCCGTGTGGGTGGGTGTGGTTCTGCGTGGGTGTGTGTGCATAAGGGTGCACGTGGCTATGTGTGTCCTCATGTGGGTGGCGTGCATGTGTGTGTGCGTGAGCGAGAGTCACTGGGTCCTCCCGGGCCCGTCTGTGTTTTTCTGAAAGAGCATCCGTGTCACCCAGACTTGAGAACACACAGACGTGAACATGTGGTTGTCTCTCATCTTCTCTGTATCTTGGGCTATTTCCTTTCTACTGTTTCCTTATTTTGTGTCTCTTTCTTTTTTCTCGGTTAGGCTAGCTAATGGTTCTACTTTATTGTCCCTCCCGCTTTTTTTTAAAGAATGAGCTTTCGGGTTTATTTATTGATCCTAGAATTCGTTTTTGACTAAGTTGTTCTTTAATTCTTACCCTCCCCTTTTGTAACTTAACTTGGCTGTATGTTCTAATTCTTCTTGAGTTGGATGCTTAATTTTTTTTTTAAGATTTTATTTATTTATTTGAGAGAGAGAGAGTGAGAGACAGAGAGCATGAGAGGGAGGAGGGTCAGAGGGAGAAGCAGACTCCCTGCCGAGCAGGGAACCCGATGCGGGACTCGATCCCGGGACTCCAGGATCATGACCTGAGCTGAAGGCAGTCGCTTAACCAACTGAGCCACCCAGGCACCCCCGAGTTGGATGCTTAATTTAATTACTTTCACCTTTTCTTGTTAGTTAATAAAGTAAGCAGGTGTATGGAGTTTCATCTGAGCACTGTGGACGCCGTAATTTCTGGTATGTAGTGTAAAAGCTTGATTCACGGGGTGCCTGGCTGCCTCCATCGGTGGAGTGTGCGACTCTTGATCTCAGGCTCGTGGGTTCAAGCCCCACATTCAGTGGAGAGATTACTTAAAAATAAAATCTCTTTTTTAAAAGTGGTTTAATTCTCAAATTGTTGAAATGTGTTTTCTTACACAAATATGGAGGGAGTGTGTGGCCCCGTTCCCCGTACCTCATTAGCAAGGAAACGGGGAGTGTGACAGTCGGTTAGTCTGAGGAATGGGCCCCCCGCGGGTGGGCGGGGATGGGATGCGGTTGCAGAGGCAGGTGCGCCCCTGGTGCACGGCGTCGGGGGCGGAGACCACAGAGCTTCTCTCCAGGCTAAGAGGAATCCCGTGCGTGGTCATCTTTCCACAGGGTGACCTCTGTCTCCTTGGGTTGGACGGTGTTCCGGGAGGTCCAGGTGGGAGCTCTGCCCTCTGCGTGGTGGATGTTCACAGTCACGTGCCATTACTTTGCTGACTTCCGAGTTCTGGCTGTTTCTGAACAGTGGGGCTTTCTGTGTCACTGTTTACTGGGTGTTCTGGAATGAGAGCTCCCACCTCTTCTTTGGCACAACAGTTTCCTAAAGAAGGCGAGTGTTCAGAGGGCGGGTATTTGTTGTCTGGTGGTGGGCTTGCTTCCTGTGGGGCTGCCAGCCCAGCTGCATCTGCTCTGGGGGCTCCCTGAGGTCCCTCCGGGCCCAGACACGCACTCGGCTCCCACAGCGCCCCACAGACCCTCGCAAGGCCTGTGCTGGGCACCAGCTGAGTGGGCCACGGCTTTGCTTTCCTTTATCCGAGGAAGGGTTCCTGTCCAGCCTCCCTGCTCCGTGAATACGATTCTGTACGGTTTGGTGCGTGGGCGTTTAGGGCCATACCGTCTTCACTGTGGGTTGTCCCCATGGCCATTGTAAAGTGCCCGTCCCAGTCTTGTTGAAGGCATTTCGCCTTGAATCCCACCTCGTCTGACATCAAGGTCTCACGCCCTCTTTCCCCATCTTTACTAAGATGCACCTGCAGTGACACACACAGGCCTTAAACGGCCCGTTTTCAGAGTTCTGACAAATGCATTCGCCCCGTAACCACACTCCTAGCAGGAGCGGGTCATCCGGTCCCCCCCACGGAGGCCCCTCCTGTCCCAGCCAACGCCCCCGTGCCCCAGACATCGTCCGCTCCTGTTTACCTCACCGCAGTTGGCCTCGCGTCCCACTCGGCGTGAGATCTGACCAAACGTTCTCTGGTGTCCCGCTTTTTTTCTCACTCAGCACGGCGTTCTCCAGCCTCGTCCACGTAGCGGTGTGTGTGTGTGGCTCGTTTCTTTATATGCGGAGCAGTTCAGCCGACCCCCGAACAACACGAGGGTAAGGGGCGCCGACGCCCATGCAGCTGAAAATCCGCATGTCACTTTTGACCGCCCCAGAACTTAAGCACTAATCGCCCACTGCTGACTGGCAACTTACCCGTGACAAACACGTGACGAACTCCTATGTTGTTTGTACATATGTGACGCGTATCATACGCTGCGTTCTTACAATAAAGCAAGCTCGAGCGAGGGCACATCACTGAGATCACATTTATGTCACCGTACTTACAGACAACGCTCTGTGCAGAACTGGACTCGCGCACTCCACGCCCGTGCTGCTCCGCGTGAGCTCTGTTCCCTCACACGCTCATGCCGGGCCACGAATCCACGCTCCACTGGGGGCTGGTGAGCACCGTTCCCTCACACACGCACGCCGGGCCACGCATCCACACTCCGCCGGGGGCTGTGATGAACAAGGCTTCTGTCAACTCCGTGTTTTTTCGGGAGCTTGCTTTCGCTTCTTTGGGGCAGATGCTGACACGCAGGGTGGGTGTATGCTTGCTTCATAAAAAGTGCAAACTGGTTTTCAAAGGGCTGCACCATTTTACATGTCCTCCAGCAACGCAGGACGGTTCCAGCCGCCCCGGATATCTGGTGTGGTTTTTCGTCACCTTCACATCGTCACCATTCTTGTGGGTGTGATGTGGCACCTCACCCTGGTTTCCGCTTGTGCTTCCTTACTGACGGCTCGTGTGCTTGTGGGACCGCCACGTGCCTGGCCAGGCCTCGTGCCCATTTACTGAGTCAAGCCGTCTGTCCTCTCCGGATGGAGTTCCCGAGCTCCTGAGCTCCTGTGCATCCTGGGGACAGGTCTTTCCTCCGCTCGCTGTGCGGCGGGAACGTCCCCCCCCCCCAGTCCTGGGGCTTCGTGGACCGGTCCTCCACAGTCAGTCTCCCCTGGGTTTACAGAGCAGGCCGGTACCTGGATGGGCGTGGGCGGCCCCACTGGGGCTGTGGGATGCTGGTGTCTGCGGGGCTGCAGCAGGGAAGCCTCGGGCCTTGTTCCCGATACCCACTCTGCGGCTCATCTTGAGTTTCTCTGTGGTTTCTCCAGACGGCTGTTCCTACAAATTTGCACTTTTTTCAGGTTTTCAACCACGTGGGTAATCTGCCTGTGAGCCCAGAGCTGCAGAGCCTCCAACAGGCACTCATGTCATCCACCTCAGGGGACCCCAGCCCCCCTCACGCTCCCCTATACCCAAAATGGGGACGTGCCCTTGGTCTCTGGCGCCAGAACCGAAGCAGATGCCACGTCTGTGCCTATTTGATGCAGACCAGCCCGCACACCTCCCTCCTGCCCCAGGCATCATGGGAGATGAGAACAGTGACCCACGGAACCACTGACCCTAAATCGAAAATGGCAACTTCTTCTGGAACTGCTAAAAAATAAAATTCAACCAAGTAAATTTTAAGGATCTTACTAGCTTTGTTCAATGATTCAAGAATCAGGCGGCATCCCATCCGCAGACAGGAATTACAGGCAGAAGGGATCGAGACGAGGAAGTTCCAGCAGCAAAATGCGGGTGGGTCATTGCAGGGTGACCTTTCTTCAGTGGACAGCAGGGGCCTGTCGGGCAGATGACCTACCCAGGGCTGACCGCGCGTTCCCGCCTCACTGCTTTAAGGATCCATTTCTGGTTTCGGGTTGGAGACCTGCGGCTTGGGGTGAGCGATTCCATTTTGGGCCTGTTGTTTGTACAGAACCTTGCAGGATGGTGCCTGGGGAGGGGTCCTCTCACCTGACCCACCCCAGTGTGGGAGGGGCCTCACTCCCCCTCCCCCACCCATGGGGACCTGGTAGGTTTTCCCTTTGGCCCTGGTCTGAGGATGAGAAAGAGGCAGGGCTCAGGGAAAGGATTCTCAGAGGGGTTTTCATTGTGTGCAAAGCACAAGGCACGGGGAACCTTCTAGACCTGCAGCTCTCCCCTCACTCTCCCAAGCAGGATTTGGTGGAGGAAGCAGCCCATCTGAAACATGGTCCGGGAAAAATGTCCCACAAACAGGAGACATCTGCAGGCACACTCTGTACTAGGGGCTCAGCACATCCCTGGCGCCTCAGGGAGAGTGGGCTCTGGGTCACGGCTGGCTCTTTAGGCAGAAATGTCCGGGAAGAAGTGAGACGGTAGGCCCGGCAGGATGGGACCTTGGTCCTCACAGGCCCAACTCGGGACCCCTGAGGGGAAGCAGAGCCCCAGACACGGGAGCCGGGTGGAGCCCACACTCTGCACCTTCGCTGTGTGCTGGGCCTCATGCAGAAGCACCAGGGCCGCAGGGATGAAGGGAGGGTAGCAGGGCCCCTGTGTGCAGGGCAGACTCAGGCCGGGCCTCGGGGTGTGGTTTCTGACCGCCGAGGCTGAGCAAGGCCCAGATGCTGTGACCTCTCCCTGCTGGCTGGGCTGCGCAGATGCCCCTGGGACACCCCACCTCCCCCCCAGGCTCAGGAGCTCCCAGGCCTGGCCTAGAACAGCACAGTTGGTGTCCTCCGGCCATTGCCGGTTTTAGGAGACCCCAGATAGTTACGTATGTGTTCAGGTCTCCGTGCTCAGGGCTCTCTGCTCTCAGCTGGGCGGCTGCCCTGTGCTCTGGGCCTTGGGGTCCAGCCGGGCAGGCAGGTGGCCTGGCCCCCTCAGGGAAGGGGGACCATACGGGCCGGGCCAGGCCGGGAGGGCGGGCACGCAGGGGTGTGGCCCAGGGCGTCTGGAGGTCGGGCAGGGGCAGCCGGGGGTCCTTCTGTGCCAGGCCGCCGGCAGCTCCCGGGTAGAGGGGCGGGCAGTGCCGCCTGGTGAAGCTGCCGGGAAGGAGAGCTCGCTCTGTAGAGGGGGTGTGGACCTCGTCGCAAGCGTCGGTGGGTGGTGCCTATTCCTGTCTAACCAGGCTGGCTGCACAGACGGCAGGATGAAGGCCCAGGAAGGAGGGGCCCTGCTGCTCCAGCAGCCTTGCCCCAGGAGAGGGGATTTCAGATGCTCCGGAAAGTTCTGGGGGGCTGGGGAGCAGCCCCCACCAGTGTGGACTGGGGTGGGTGGGACGACAGAGCCGCTCAGAGATAGGTCCCTCCTGACCGGCGCCGTGAAGAGCAGGGACTGAGCCGTGTGTTCTGGAGCAGGAGAGCGAGCAGCCCCCGCGGCCACGTCCCAGAACCGTGGCACCAGCGTCCTTCCCCAGTGACTGGGCGGGAGGGTCCCCCAGTTCTGGGCCCGCTCCGAGGGTGCTGGGCACGCACGCTGACCGCTCCCCTGGCTCCTGTCAGCAGAACCTCAGGCATTTCTTCTGGTGGCTCACCCCCACCCCAGAGACTTAAAGGATTTTATTAGAAGAAAATGTACTGAGGGGGAAAAGTCAGGGAAAAAGTAAAGGCAGAGGTGACAAAGCAGGGGGCGCCCCAGGACAGCAGCGCGGCCGCGGGAGAAGCCTCACCACGAGGGCGCAGCCTCCATGGCGAGCCACACAAACCCAAGCACAGGATTCACAGATCATTTGGGGGAAAGAAAAAGATAAAAAACAATAAAGACAGAAAGCGTCACATAAACATTCAAAAATATGAATAAACATAAAATACAAATAAAACAAATAAATATAAAAACTTAAAATATAATAAGACCAAAGTCATATCCATAAATGTTATGGGCCTGAAACACACCTGTTGAATGAAAAAGACTCAAATTGGAACACAAAGCAAACTAGTTACCTGCTGTTAAAAGAGACCCGCCAACACCCAAGTGGCCCAGAGAGGTCGGACAGACGGGAACAGGTAGGAGGGAGAGACAGGGAGAGTCCTGCTATCGGGCAAGGTTAAAATCAAATTAAGAAAGCATCAGCAAAAACAGTAGGAAAATATTCAAAACAAGAAACCTTAATTCTGTCTTACCTAACACGGGCCAAGAAGACAGGTGTAAAATTTTATGTCTCCGTTAGAGACGTCCAGTTGAGATCTGTATCTTATGCTGAACATAGAGAACAAAACTTTTGTTTCCCACAGAATGTCCCATTATTGATCCCAAATGAGGTTCCCAAAAAACCCTTAAACAGTCCCCAAAGTAGAAACAGTGTCTGATCGTGACAACAAAATTAGACATTAAAACACAACGGCCAACAGCCCTCCTAACCGAATAAAAACACCTGTGTCTTAACCAGCTCTGAGATTCGAGGAGAAATGAAAACAAATTTATCAAATAGAGTATCTCAGAAAGAACCAGAGGGGAAGCATACACATTACTGCCAAAGGCAGTCCTCTGAGGAAGAATGAATATTTACGATTATGAACCACACAGAGTATCAACCATCCAACTCAAGTTTTAGAAGGAATAACATTAACATAGAAGCACAAAGAAGGAAGTAAAGCGATAATAATAGGAAAGAGGAGAAAGCAGAAGGACCAGAGCTTGGCTAAATAAATCCAGTGCCAAATTAGCCTGTCGCTAGCTGAGAAAAATGGAAAAAGTACAAATATACGAAATAATAAATGATAAAGAAGGAATCGCATGGAGGTTTAAACTTAAAACTCATGGGAGAATACCTTGTTTTTATGGTGCTTTTCTAGGAAAATGGGAAGGAAGACAGCATCTGGAAGAGAGAACCCTCTCCGTGGACCCGTTACCATGGAGGACACAGAGCCGAACACAAACCCAACGCCACGGGGGACAGGCCACAGAATCTTGGCAGAAAGCTGACTCCACTGCTCTTCCCAGGAGACTGGAGAAAGGACAAGGGACTTGGGTGTGCTTGGATACAGAGACTCAACATTACAAAGATATTAATTCTTTTAAACAGAATTAATAATTAATGCTATGTAAACAGTCCCAGAGCACAGAAAAAGAAGGAAATCTTCCAAATTATGTCTGTGAAGACAGAACAACATCGATATTTAATTTTGACAAGGTAGCACAAAACTGAAAGCTACAAACCAGTCTTGCTTGTGAACATCAATGTAAAACTCTTCAATAAATAAAATATTAGCCAGCAGAATCTAACAGCGCAAAAAAGAGGATGGCCAGGTGGGCTCATCCTGGGAATTCAAAGGTAGCTTAACACTCGGACATTTATTCTTGACATGATTATTTCTATAAGTGCCTAAAAGGCATTTGATAAAATCCAGCATCTATTCTTGATTAAAAGCTCTAAATTAATTAGGAAGAAATGAGCATTTTCCAACATCTTAAGGAAATATTATCATTACTCTCATTAAGTCAGAAACAAGACAAAGATGTTCAAGATTACCTTGGTGCAATTTGGTAAAATAAAGGAATCAGAGGCATAAAGAGGGGAAAAAAGGAAGTAAAGTGACTTTTATTTCAGGAAGGCAGGGCCGTGTGCCTGGACCCTCCAGCGGTCTGCCGCTCCCTCTCACCTGGCTTACTGCCCACGGCCCCTCCCTGGTCCCTCCTTCTGCTCCCACCCCCAACCTCCGCGTCCAGAGTGGCCAGTCACAACACGGCTGGTTGAGAGTCCGTGGCCTCCACCCGTGGTGCAGAGGGCTCCTGTTTGTGTGAAAGCCATGTTCCCTGCTTCCAGAGGGATGGCCTCTGTAACATCTCACTGAGTCCTCCAAGTGGCCCCGTTCCTGTGCAGACAGGGGCAGGCAGCACCTACTTCTGCTGCCCGAGCTCCTCGAGGTCTGACACAGGGCCTGGAATGCACTTCGGGAAGGTGCTGTGGCCACGGCCTGGGGACTGAGGGGAAGGAGCTACCAGGAGCCGCACCGATGCTGCCGGGAGGACCTCTCTGGGCATCGTCCCTCCTGCCCAGTGCCGTCGGGGGCCTGGCCACTTCCTACCATCCCAGGAGGCCGGGCTCCATTCGTTCGGTCCACAGATGGCCCAGCTCCGACGTACCGTGAGCCTGGGGGCCCCGGGGGTCGCTGGGGGTGATGGCACAGGCTTGGGCTCTGGAACCGGACCCAGCGGCTCAGGCGCCACACCGCTCATGCCTCCTTGGGCAGCTGCAGGCCACTCACTCAACCATGGGCCTGAGCTTCTCCATCTGTGAATTGGAAACCCTGCCATGTGTGGGGGCCACGTGGAGGCTGGCGAGGACATCTGTGCTGGGTGGGGAGTGTTCGGGTGGCTTTAGGATATTGTGGTGCCCAAACCTCGGGATTTGGCTCCTGGGCTCAGACAGCGAGGTCCAGCTACGAAGGACGCCTGCTCGGCTTCTCCGTGGCGTTGAGCGCCCGTGTCCGTGGAGACCAGCCCTTCCTGCGTCTGGGGAGGAAGAGCCTCCGCGAAGGCGCGGGCTGCGTATTTTTAGCTGTGCTGTCTCCCTCCTGCTGGCTGCGCGGCTCGCGGGCGTTTCCTACTCTCCCTGCGCTGAGACCCGGCCAGCAGCTGCTCAGTTGGCCCGGACAGACGCTCAGCGACTTGATAAAATAAGAAATTGCACAATTCCACTCACCGAAGTTGGGAACCCACAAGAATGTGAGCCATGAGCCCCCCAACCTCACACACGGACCCCGGTGGCCTGCCCTCCAGGACCGCGGCCCGGGGGCACCACGCACCCTCGCCAGAGGACAGGCTTCCCGCTGCTCAGCACCGCCAGCCTCGAGGCACACGCCGTGGAGCCCCCCGGGGCCTGCAGGCCAGCAGTGCCCCTCCAGGACTCAGGGGCACCCAGGGGTCCTGTCCGTTCTTGGGGCAGTGCTGCCACCCCGGCCGGTGGACAGGGCTGGGGTGCCCCAGGCAGCAGCCACCAGGGCGGGCATTGCTGGGGGGTTGGGAGGTGCAGGCGGACCCGCACAAGGAGGCCGGGGGGGTCAAAAGGGAGCAGAGGGACAAGCTAGCTGACGCCAGTCCCCCATACACACACCTGGAGGGCGGGGCAGCAAGAGCCAGAGGCTCCTCAGCCTCGGGCAGGAAGCCCAGCGTGCTGGTGACGTCTAAGGGGCCATGAGTGTCCCGAGGCTGGGACAGCACCAGACAAGGTTTCCCCAGAATCACAGACAGGCAGCCATTTGTGAGCAGATCAGTGAAGGTTCACGAGGGTCCCAACCACGAAATCAGGCTGGGAAGGGTCCAGCTGTGGTGAAAGCGTCAGATGCCCCTGGACCAGCGACCAGGTCCCTCACTGTCCCCAGACAGCCCACGTTGGGCTTCCCTCACAGCGAGGAAACTGGGTCCTGGAGGGGCTTCCACCAATGAGGCTGCAGTCCTGCTCCAGGCCCGACACCCCCAGCCTCTGGGAAGGGGGTCACCCACCCCAAGGGAGAGCTGCTGCCTCCATGGATTTCCGTGTCTCCTCTCAGCATGTGGGCTGTGAAATGAGGAAGGGCCCCAGGCTCTCACCTGCTTCCAGGGGTCCTGAGGCTGCCCCGCCGTGCTCAGGAACGCTTGGGGTTCGCAGCCACGTGGCTTCCCCGGCAATCTCGTGGGGCTGCTGTGGTGCCTCTCTGCTCCCCTCAAGTCGGGGTTGTCCCCACCTGCGACTCTACCTCCACGGCCTATCCCTGGGCTCTGTGGTGGCCCGGCCACTGTGACAAAACTCCCCACTGGACCCTGAGGCCCGTAGCCAGCCCTGCAGAGTCAGCTCCTCCCTGTGCCCCCACCTCCAGTCCCCCTCGGGGGTCCCAGCAGCCCTCTCAGCCCGGACCGGGGTGGATGCTGGATGACGGGTCTGGGCTGCGCCCCACAGGGGTCTGCACTAGAAAGCCATTCAAACCTGGGGTTCTGAAGGTGGTGTCCCCCGGCACTCTTGTCCCAGGGTGGTGCTCAGGCCAGTCAAGCCTATGGCGGGAGCCTGTTATCGAGGCCCCACGGACCCCTCGTGAAAGGAGCAGACTGATCTCAATTGTCACCTTACGGTTTTCCTTACAAATGTCCCCTTAGGTCAGGGGTAGCTGGCATTTCTCAAGTGGCCCTGTGGACAGAGGCCCTGACTGAAACCTTCCTACAGGCGTGTCTTGTTTTCTGCAGAAGGGCGGCTGTAATCTATGTGATCGGGGTCAGGCCCTGTTCTCGGGGTGCTGAACCCCAAGACAAGAGGCACCAGGAGCAGTGGCAATGCGGCCAAGGCCTCTCGGGTGGAGAGGACCCGGCTGGCCTGGGAGGAGGAGCCCATCCTCCCCTCCGGCCACCCTTCCCTGGCCTGCTGGGAGTCGGGGCAGACTGTCTCCCCAGCACAGAGGGGTCGGTACCTTCTGTGGCCCATCAGCCAAGGGGTGATGTTTTGTAGTTATCCTGGGAGGGTGGCTCTTTGCAGTTCAGGCAAAGGTGCAGTTGGCCTCCCCGCCCAGGTGGTTGAGCTGCTGGGAGCCCCTTGCCCAGGCTGGTGGAACCTGAGGCTTCTCCATGTCTTCTGTGTCCCAGCAGGACTTGGCCCCGGGACCAGAGCTGGAGTCCACGTCTACACTGCCTACTACCTCCCTCCACCTCCCTCCCTGCCCCATCATGCTCCCGAGGCCCTTCCCCACCACACATGCACTTGGACCCTTATATCAGGCCTGTGGCCAGGCCAGCCCACAACACAGCCAAGCGCCCTCCTGGGGATGCACACTGGCCTTGGGGCCGACCTCAACCCCACCGTCTGTGTCTGACCCACCGGCTCACATATCCCACACACCTGGCCAGGCTGTTGAGCAGGTAGGTGAACAGGGGCGCGGGCAGAACACGGAGGCGGTGAGGAACTCAGCTGCCCACACCCACAGCCAGGACCGGCCACCGCCTGACAGCCTGGCTTGTGTCAGCAGCCTTGTCCTGACGTTGCCCCCCTTCACACTGCCAGGAACGAGACCCCTGCAAGTGTGAAGCCACAGGTGGGTCGCAGCCGAGGTCCCGGTGCCTGGCCACCCCTCGCAGGGACGCCACAGCTCATCCCCTGAGGGGAAGGACCATGTGTGAGCCCAGACTGTCCTGATCAGGCCGCAGCCACGTGGGAGGGTGACGGGGCCTGGGAGACAGTTCTGTGTCCCCGACTGACGGACGCCAGGCTCAGCACCTGCCCAGGGGACAAGCCTGCTCCTGACTCCAAGGGAGGGCCCTCACACTTAAGCTGTGAGAGTAGAAAGTAGAGTGGCACTAGCTGAAGGTGTCAGAAGAAGTCCTGGAAAACTTGGAAATGGTTTGATGGAGGTTGGCTTTAATTATGTTCCTAAAGCCTGAAGCAAGGACAAGGGGCTGAGGTTGCACAAAGATAAGCCGGAAATGTTGAAATTTTTGTGCAGACTGAACCCTCCAGCAGTCAGCCTGTGCCCTGGGGGCCCCTGGGTGAAGCCAGCCGGCTTCTGAGGGTGGTGGGCTGTGTGTGTGTGTCCACACGTGTGCACTTGTGCGTGTGGGGTGTGTGAGTGTGAGCATGAGTGTGAGCATGGGTGTGTGAACGTGTGTGAGCACACGTGTGCACATGTGCTGTGGGGGTGTGAGTGTGAGCATGGGCGTGTGCGTCTGTGAGGCTCTGTGGGAGTGTGAGCACACGTGTGGGTGTGTGACCATGAGTGTGAGTGCACATGTGCATCTGTGAGACTGGGTGTGTGAGCATGAGTGTGAGCACACATGTGGGTGTGTGAGCATGAGTGTGCATCTGTGAGGCTCTGTGGGTGT
>NW_023270265.1:53570921-53601410 GCF_011800145.1 Mirounga leonina
AGCATGAGTGTGAGCACACGTGTGGGTGTGTGAGCATGAGTGTGAGCATGGGCGTGTGGGTGTGTGAGCACACTGTGGGTGTGTGAGCATGAGTGTGAGCATGCGTGTGCATCTGTGAGGCTCTGTGGGTGTGTGAGCATGAGTGTGAGCGCGCGAGTGCGTCTGTGACGGACTTCCCACGTGTGTGTCCCAAGCAGGCCAGTCCCGTCCCTGCCGGTCTCCCTCACCACGAGTGACGGCTCCCACTCCCACGTGGCCACTGCCGTCACTGAGCTGTCAGCCCAGCACAAGGTGGACGTGATGAAGGGGGTGCTTACGCGTCGCCAACACGAGGCAACCAGAGCAGAATCCAGCTTAACTGACAAGCATCTTCTGGGAGCGGAAGCAGGCCATGGTCCAGCAGAGAGGTGTGCGGATAGAGGCCTTGAAGGTGTCATCTTGAATACAAGTATCTTTCTTCAATGAACTGGAAAATGAAACTAACTCCTGCCTTAATCTTAAAGAAATGACATCAAGAGAGTCAGGGAAGAAGGAGGCCTGGCCCCCCAGCCCCCGGCACCCCCGCCCCCCCGCCCCCTTCCCCCCACCCCCGCCCCCTGGCCCCCACCTGGCCCCCCGGCCCCCCGGCCCCCTGGAGGCCTTGTTATTGCAATATAAGGAGCCTTCTATTATTTGCTGAAATATTCATGGAGGTATGAAAAATTAAACATTAGTAGTTTGCCTTGTGTTTCATTATTTATTAAGCTAGTGACTTACTGTCTTTTGGCAAGGAGCTTCCAATCTCTTCCAAGAAAAAAACAAGTGGGCAAGAGTAACAGCCCTCCTATTTTTGAGTCATTAAAATTAAAATTTAAATGACCTCTCCACCCAAAGTGAAAACTGAATAAAGATGTTTATGAGTGCAGCTTGATTGAAAATGAAAAATGTAACAGCTTTTTGTTATTCGCTTTATGAGTGTCAAGTTTGTTCCAGTAACTGCCCCAAGCTGACTCCGAGCCCCGTTCCGGCCACGTTGCGGCAGATGTTCGGCTTGTTGTTCAAAGGGTCCTGCCTTCCTCCCCCCGAGCAGCCCCCAGCATCTCCGGCCACCTGCCCTGCAGGCAGGGGTGTCCAGAGTCTGCGGGAGGGAGCGGCCTTGTGCCGGCCTCTCCTCACGAGGTGCAGAGAGAGGCAGCTGGTCACTCCCTGGGAGCACAGCACCTCTGGACGGACGTGGCCCCGGGCTCCTGCCCCTGTGTGCTCACCTCCCTGCCCCGCCCCGGGCGCTCCCGAGAGCGTCCCCGATGCCACACACACTCTAGAAGGTCAGGGGACTGGTGGTCCCGGGGCACCGCTTTCCTATCGTCTTGAGACCCTTAATCACATCCACGGCGACCTTATTACCAGGTAAGGCCACGTTCACAGGAACCAGACTAGGACATGGACACATCTTTTTGAGGAGCACATCCAAGCACCTACACTGATGATTGCACGCTCAGAGGAGGGGTGGGGCACACAGCTGCTGAGGTCTTAATCCAGTGTCCATTTCAAGATTTTAGTAAAAAGGAGACCGAACTACAAGAATCCAACGTGTGTGTGTTTTACTGCGCGAGGTACTTCTCTGAGGGCAGCTGGGCAGCTGGGCGTCCCACCATCTGGCTCCATCTGACACCGTCCACCTGGAGAAAGACCCTGATCCCGCGTCCAGGCCACCACCTGTGTGTCTGACTGCCCGGCGTTAGATGGGAGGTTCCCACAACCCCTTCCTTGGGTTCAGTTTGCTATAGCGACTCACAGAACTCAAAGAAACAGCTGACTCACTAGATCATTGGTTTATTTTAAGAGGCTGTAACTCAGGGACAGGAAGGCCAAAGGCGCCCTGGGGAGAGGTGGGGCTGCGGCGTGGAGCTTCTACGCCGGCTCCTGGGGCCGGCTCCCCCAGCAAGACCTAGTGCTCACCAGCCTGAAGCTCTCGAGACGCCCTCCTTTTGGGGGGCAGGATGAAAGTTCCAACCTTCCATCACAGGGCTGGCTCCCGGGCAGCCAGCCCCCACCCTGAGGCGGCCCAGCGGCTGCCCAGAGTCACCTCATTAACAGAACAAAAGACACCCTTAGGCCCATCACTTAGGAAATTCCAAGGATTTTAGGAGCCTTGTGCCAGGAGCCAGCACAGACCAAACATACATTTTTTTATTATAAATCACAATTATCACAAAGGGGAGCGCCGGAAATATGGAAAAGGATGCTGGCATGAGAGAAGGCTCCCAGTGAGCCCCCAGCCCAGGCTCTCCGTGGACGTGGGAGGTGGGGGAGGTGGCGGAGGCTTGGGTCCCTGGGCCCCGAGCGCTGGGGTCGCCAGGGGGCTCCTTGCCTGCAGAGGGTCGCCCTCACCGGGGCAGTAATGACCCCCTCTCTCCCGAGCCCACACTCAGAGCCCCCTCCTACCTCCTCTGGGGATCTGGTGTTTGCGGGCAGGCAGCTGCGGGAAGCGAGGGTGAGGATGTAGGAAACGACCTGCCGAAACCCAGAGACAGGCCAGGCACACCCACTCGCTTGCTGCTAGACGTGCCAGGCGGTGGGCGTGAACCCCGCCGACCCCGCAACCGACAGAGGACACTGCGGCTCAGCAGGTCTGAGGCAGGACTGCAGGGATGCTCTTTGTTACTTACTGCTCTTGGTTTTATTTGTTTGGGTGCCTGTTACTACTGTGCGTGTTTCAGAAATTATATAAAATGCCTAGAAAGGTGTCCATGTCCCTACCGTCCCTATAATCAATCATCATTCCCGTTATTATAATTTCAAAAGGTGGCATGTTACAGAAACGACCGAGGTCCCTCATCAGCGGCCTCGTGTTTTACCAGAGAACTCTCATCGGATCTTTCCCCCATTGACATGCTGCGGCTTCTGTCATTCTCGGCTACTGTTTTACTCTCGATTCTTCCCCTCAGTGTTTACAGTCAACCACGGGCAGTCCCAGAAAGGACCCTGACAAGTCCCGCAGAACACCAGCCTCTGAGAACTTTAGGATCGCACCCTGAACCGGGTGAGAATATTTCCACAACTCTGACCAAGAAAGTGATTCATAAAACCACCAGCTCCAAACCAAACAAACAGAGAACTAACGACTCAGGATTGAAGGAACGGGTGGGGATGATTATAACGTTTATAACTTTCTTCAAAGCGTTGCTGGTCTTGAATGTCATGTTTTCCAGATTTGAGAACCCCTGTCTCCTTTCCAGCTATCTGTAACTTACAGCAATTTGGTAAAGTGCACTTTTGCATAAACAGAAATAAAACATTTATTTTATTTTGTCTCCCCGCCTGACCCCTCGGGAATTCAGAAACTCCTACTGAGTATTCTTATTTTCATGGTAACCTAGATATTGACCTAAGTTCAAAAAAAATCTGTCCTCCTTGGAACAGGACACCATTAGGTGCGTCCTTAGCTTGATTTCTTAGCCTGGAGATGCTTTCAACCTCCCATCTGAGATCCCTTATTCCTGGACAGTTTTAAGGAACCAAGATTGACTTTTTGGAGCCCATAAAGCCCCTTGGATATTACCAAAGCTTTGACTGGAATATCCTATTTGGAAATATGCATAAAATCATTATTCCCACTGCACTTACATAAGTAATCAGGCCATGTTTGATGAAGCCCGATTTACTTTGTCTGACTGTGATTATCTTTGGTAAACATGGCTGGGTGTAGGAAGAATAATGTTTCAGTAGAGACCTGCAGTGTGCCCAGCACCAGAGTCCACTCCTGTTCATTGCTTCTGAGGCTTCGTCATCTCCCCGTGAACTGGACTGGGTCCTAATTCTTCTAGTTTCCCCAAATACCTGGCTACAACTCTCCAAACTAATGTTTCCAATTTCCCTCCACCTTGCTGACTTGGAATCGCTAAGAATTAAAACGGCCCTTTTCCCGAAGCCCCAACAGCTTGATGGACGGCTGGACGGCTTGATGCAAACTTCAGAGTGGTCACCAGGACAGAGCCCATCAGGACAACCCTCTGCCGACTGTGTGGACGACTCAGAGAATTCACCGGGTCACCTGGTGACGTCATCAAGGAGCAGGAACACCCATTAGATTGAGACCGCCATCCTCAGGGCACCTGGGTGGCTCAGTGGGTGAAACATCTGCCTTTGGCTCAGGTCATGATCCCAGCATCCTGGGATCGAGCCCCTAGTCAGGCTCCCTGCTTAGCAGAGAATCTGCTTCTCCCTCTCCCTCTGCTCCTCCCCCTGCTTGTGCTCTCTATCTGTCAAATAAATAAAATCTTTTTAAAAAATAAGAAAGAAAGGAAACCACCATCTAAAGATGCTTTAAGCTCAAAGCCAGAAATTTCTCAACTGGCTGCTCTCCAAACTGAGAAATTGAGTTTATAATAGTAACTATTAGCCTTTGTTTTTCTTTTGTTTCCATAGAAATGCCTCTCCTTGAATATCTGACTGCTGACACCACACGAGGCTTGAGTTGGACGAAAGCTCGCCTGCAACACGGCCTCGTCACGTCTGACCTGACGTGGCTCAGTCCTGCAAGGCACCCGGACGACGTGAAGAGGCATGTGTGCCCCAGGCCCAGAAGCTCTCTGGGTATTCACTGTTGACAGAAGACAGCATGCCCCACACATCAGAACCTGGGGACTTAGCTTCCTGGAAGAGAGGGCAATGAAAAGCCGCCCTCGAACCTCCTTGGCAGGGACCTGTCTGGTGAAAATCTCTGCAATTACAGCAGAAATCTGTAAACCTTTAGCCAGAGTTGTATTAGACAGCTATGTAACCTTAGACCATCTGCTAGCTGAACAAGGCAGAGAGCGTGTTACTACGTCACATTGTATCCACGTAAACAACTCAGAAAAAAAATGAAACCCAGTTGCACATTATACAGAAAAATGCAGATTGGCATGGAAAAGTCAAGCCTGAGCCTGATGATTATTTAATCAATTAGTTTAATTAATCAGTTGATTGATTCCATCAGTTATCCTATTTGGGGCAAGTAGACCCCCTGGCTTGGGTTCTGCCCCCCTGGCGGCAGAGTTCGTGATCTCCCTCATGGGCTGTATCCTCCCCCAAAGTCCTACGAGCCTTCCGGTAGCCAGTGACTCGGCCCATGAGACTCGACCTTCAGGTGCCCTTGGAGGAAGGAACATTAACCAGTGGGTCCTACTCTTGGTTCAACTGAGAGAATGAGTAGAAGGGGCTGATTGTCAGAGAGAAACCCAGAAGAGGCCCCGTGGGGTCGGCCCCGCTTGCTCTCGCCCAATACAACGTTCACAAAGCCGAGCTGTCCGCACGTCCCTTCCCTTTGATCCCGAATGGACTTTCTAGCCCTTCGTTGTATTTCTTCCTCACCTTGACATTTTCGGGATGTTCAACTGAGCTTGTCTGTGGATGCCGCTCGGTTTAGGTTGGCGTCCAGCTTTTCTGTCCCATTCTATGACAGATCGGTAAGTTGTGTTTTTCCATTTATCTCAGTTGTCACACTGATCGACATGAAGTTGCTTCTCGCATCCCTCCATCTGCCTTTCAACGACGGGGGTCTCCTCCCCCATTGCCGACGTTGGCAATCTTTGCTTTGTTCCCTGACGGGTCCCAGAGGGATACATCAAAATTGTATTAATCTTCCTAAAGAACCGACTTTTTACTGCAGCCACTTTACTGGATTTCTCTTTATTTGCGGTTTTCAGCCTAGCCAGCTGTGCTTCATTTGTACCAGTTTTGGATTTGTAAGCTGCTAGCATCTGTACGTTTATGGTTTTCACCAAATTTAGGAAAATTCTGGCTATTACCTCTTCAAATTTTCGTCCGCCCTGTTCTTTCTCCTCGACTCCTGGGCTCCAAGGCCTGCACGTCAGGCCACGTGATATTGCTACACTCTGTTCATTTCTAGAATCATCTCTCTCTCTCCTCCAGGTTGGCTGATCTCCACTGATCTGTGATTCAGAGCCCCTGTGGGAGCCCCTGGGGAGCTGGGCGTGCAGTCCGGGCTCCACATCTCGGTGGCGACTAAGCCCCATCTTGTGGGGGTGCGTGGGCCCCTTTCAGCCTCCACTTGGGGTCAGGGCTCTGCAGCAAAGCACCGAGTGTGATCCCCGCCCGTTGCTCCCAGCACGAAGGGGTGGTGAACTCACCTCCTGCTGTGTGTGGTAAGGGCGTGCACATGCCCCTCGCTGGGCCTCAGTCCCCTGGACACCCAGGCTCCTCCGTCAGGGTGCGTGGCCCTCCTAGCCTGCAGGACGTCACGGGGGCGTCCCAGCGGGGCCCAGCCCCACACGTGGAGACGTATGTCTATAATGGCCCCTGGTGCCCGAAGGCCTCCCCCAGGCTTGGATGCTGCGTGTGTTACAGCCCCTTCCCGAGCTGTGCAGACCCCCTGCGTGGCAGAGCTGCACCTCGGCTGGCTCGGACGTGGACCTGCCCCAGTTGCCTTAGTTGCATCAGATAGTCTAATGCCAAGGAAGCACTGGGGGGCTGAGGGCGTGCTCTGTGGACCCCAGACGGTCAGGCGGCCCTCTGGGTGGCCAGCCAGGTGACCTCCACTCCTAGTGGATGCTGACTGCCGCCAGGTGGCCACGGGCAGCCCCAGCCCTGTCTGGGCCAGATGGCCCTGGGGGCTCCTTCCTCCTTCTGTCCCTCCCTCCGTCCCTCTCTCTGTCTCTGTCTCCCTGTCTCTCCCTGTGTCTCTCTACCACTCCCTCCCTCCCTTTATTTTCAAAGGTTCCTCTCACACTTTAGTAAACACACCGCCCGGATTACATAAGCCCCCCTCTTGCAGCCTGAGCAGATACATTTCAACATAAGACCTGTCAAGTGTCATCACCCTCCCGAGCTGTCCGGCCTCAGAGCTGTTCAGAGCCTCAGCAGCACCAGCCTCTGAGGGGAAGGAGCAGGGCCCCCTTTCCCTTTGGCATCAGCCTCTAGACAAGGAGAGGTGGCTGCTTCTGAAGGAGCCACTGTTGGAGACGCGGGGACATGAGCTTCCACGTGAGCAAGTCAGGACCCAACACAGAAGAAGTCTTGACACAGGCCCCCGCGCATCAGGGGAGCCCCGGGGGGACCAGGAAGCACCTGGATGCAGGCCAAGGCCTGGGCATGAGTCCAGAGGCAGCGGCTATGTCTCCCAGAGGCACCGGGGCCGCGGTGCAGATGCGCATCCCATGCAGGGAAGACCTGCATTTGCTAAGACTTGGCGGGTTTGCGGGCATTGGGTTCACGGCCACAGTAGTAAGAGCAGGGAGACCTTTGGGCGGTAGAGCCAAGCCCTGTGCCTCAGCTGTGTCCTGGGAGGAGTTGAGACTATTTTCTGTGCTGGCGTGGAGCCCTCCTCCCCGACGCTTGAAGAAACGAAGCAGTCAAAGTACACTAACCCTCTGCTCCTCAGTCAGCTGTGAGAAAGCACGTGCAGTGCGAAACTTTCCGAATTTCAGGTCCCATGAGGATGAAGGGAAGGAGAGGCAGCCCGGCCGGCCCATTGGGCGGGTCCTGGGTTTGCAGGCTGGGATCACCCTGAGCACCTGCCTGCACACGTCTCAGCATCCGCAGCAGAAGCTCTCGTCCCGTGTATGAAACACAACACAAAATCAGGTTTCCTTGTTTCCCTTTCTGGGCCTGAAGCCTGGTTTCCGGCCCTTCCTGCTCACGCGAACGACCCTGCGTCGGCTCTTGATAGCATTCTCCAGGTGGCCGGCTGGGCAACTCTCAGTGAAATGTCAAGCATTTATCTTGGAATTATGTTCTTGAAAAATCAAAGCAAATCTCAAGACCAGAGTGTCATTTGCCTTGAAGATGGGAACATTTCTGCTAGGATTGTTTTTGCTAGATATTGTTCTTTTTCCAATTATAGGATGAAAAATGCCAACCATCGTGTGAACACTGGCATCCAGCCTTATTCTGAAGCAAAGAAAAATAACAAAAATTGTGTCTGCAGGGCTTTGGCCCTGTATCTGTCCTTCTTTACAATTTTTTGTGGGTGGATAAACTTTAAAATTGGTTGGGGAGCAGCCAGGACAGCAAGACTGGTGCGGGTCTTGGTGAGGAGTCCCGGGGGGACGGGCTGGCCGGGGAGCAGGTGACCACGCGGGGACCTGTAGGCCAGGTAAGGACCCTTGGGCGAAGGAGACCAGGCCGAAGAACCAGACCCCTGGGCTTCTGCCCACTGGCTTGTGGGAGGCCTCGTTGTGCATACTACTCCCCTAAAGGAAGGGGGCAGGGCATCCAGCGTCTCCAAGGGTCAGGGCCAGGTGCACACGAGCTGGACGCTCCTGAAGTGGTCTCCATCTGGGGCTCTAGGCCGGCAGGTCTGCCTATCCCCTGGATGCTGAGGTTTGGGGACCTGCCCCATTTCCCTCTGCCGACGGGAATGAGCAGTATGTGTTCTGTTATCGACAAACCCTTGCTTCTTACTTTCCTACCTCTTTTCCCTGAGACCTAGTTCCCCAGGTAAGTCATTTCTTGTGATGTGCTGTGGGTCTTGGTGGGCCTTCTCCGTCACTGGAGAATGGAAGGATGCAGACACACAGAAACTCGGGAGACATGCTTCCTGCCCAGCTCTGGGCAGGGGAGTGGGTGCAGGGGAGGGGCACACCCCAGGGCCCGGAGCTGACCCTTGGACAGGGCAGGAGCCTAGCGTGGCCTGCTGTGGTCAGCGCGGGTCACCTGGCGGGGCGGACAGGGGCCACAAAGGCCACGTGCAGTGAGGCTCATAGCGCCTTGCTACTTGGAAAATCCCTCCTAAGGTGAGTGGTCAGTGTGGCTTCTCCCTGTCGGGGTCCCGCAGGACTGTCTCGGGGGCTCTCGGATGGGCAGGCTCTGCTCTTCCCTGACAATCAGGCTCGTTCAGGCATCTGGTTATGAGGAGGGGGAAGCTAGCAGAGACAATGTTCCAGAGCCGAACGGATTCCCCCGGGGGGAGCTCCGGGCCTGTGGGATGTCAGCCAGTGGGGCCACGGAGTCATGGCCACGAACTGCGGTGTGTCCTGAGGCCCTGACTCTCAGACCTCAGTCCTGCAGGAGGGAGGACTCCCCCCGACAAAGGCCCCGCTAGCCCTCACCCCGCAGTGGAGCATGGCTCCCACCAATAACCAGCTGGGGGCGGCTGGAGGACCCCCACTCAATGCCCACAGAGGAGGGCTTCGGGCTCCACAAGTGGCTCCAGGGGTGGACGTGGAAGCTCTGTGGTGGGTCTGTGTAACCCACTGCGAGCAGAGCTGTGTCTGTGTGTCCTGGGGGACAGAGAGCCATTCTCGGTTCTGGAGCTACTCTGACTTCCAAAAGGGCGGGAGCTCCTTCTCTGCGGACCTCAGGGGACCGCAGCATTTGAAACTTTGGGCAGCGGGACGTGGCTCCACGGTTCCAGCAGGCTCCGCTGGTGGCCTGTCCAGCAGGCATCCGCAGGCCTTCCCCTCACCGGACGACAGCCCGTCTGCAGGATTCCTCATTCTCCAAGCAGCGCCGCCCTTGGGCATATCTTCATTCTTCAACCTGCTGGTTTGAGACCTAATAAAAAGCTCTGCATAAATATTTTACTCTATGCATTGAATTAATTTTATTCCTGCAGGAGGAGAAACTAGAAGGAAGGTAAATTCATTATCAGTCAATTCTGTGGGAGGGACATTGCTTTCTGAGGCCCTCACGTGGTGTGAAACCAGACATCACGACCTGGAAATTAGCTACACGGAGCAGACTCGGACAGCTCTGGGCAGGGAGCAGGGGGCTTCGAAATTCAACGTTCCCGCCTCTTTGGGGGAGCTTCGTTGATGGGCTAGGCAGGTGCCAGCCTGGGGGGGGCGTCCCTGAGGCTCCTGCCCGCTGCCCCCACAGAGCCGTCCCGACTGTCCTCGTTAGTGAAAGCCAAGAGGGGTGGGCCGCCGGGGAGCAGGGGAGGGGGCTCCTCTGAGCCTCTCCACCAGCCTCCGGAGGGATGTGGACGCGCTGCTCTCTGGCAGGAAGCCCTCCTAACCCACGCTTCAGAAAGGCCCCGAGTGGACCAGGCCACGAGCGTGGGCCCCGGCGAGGGGCCTTTGCTCAGGGGCCACAGGGCGGCAGTGGGAGTGGGAGCTCACGGCCACGGTTAGGAAGCTGGCCGCAGCACATCCAGAGGGTGGCAGCTGGTTGTGGAAATGTGTCCAGGGTGCTCTGAGGACGGAGGGAGGCGGGAGGAGGGTTCAGTCCGCGCACGCTCAGTTCCATTGCCATGCCCGGCTCCTGAGGCAGGTCAGAGGACACGGGGTGACATAACAGGTGGAACATTTGGTCCCCAAATGCAACGTAACCCCGCAGGTGCAGGGGAAAACGTGGTTTGGACCCATGCCCCCCGTGATGGTGCAGAGTGATGCGAAGTCCAACGGAACACAACAAACCCAGAAATACACCTGCATGGAGAGGAAGTGGGTCTGATGAACAGTCCAATGGAGGAAGGAAGCCCCTGTCAATGAATGGTGCTGGAGCCCCTGGACAGGCACCCAAAAGGCAAAACACCCCGAAGCTTAACCCTAAGCCTCTTGCTTCTGGAAGAAAGTCGACAGAGGACCAGCAGATGGTTTCTGAGGCTCACTTCTGACTAGAATTTGAAAAAACGTACATAATCACCAACCAAATGTCGATCTTACTTTTTAAACTAGACGGACTCAATCCAAAACAAATCTTATGGAATATTTTTCCTCCGTTTTCATTAGTTTACCCTGTGTTTTGAATCCAAGCCTCAGCCATGTGAGTTCAGAAGCTGAGAAAGACCTGCATCCTCATGAGGATTGGGAGCTCTGAGCCCGCTGCAGGGGGAGGCAGGCGAGGCTGGACCCAAACCATCCAGAAGGAAGAGGTCAGGACGGCGCAGGCTTCGAAAAGACCCCACACCGAAGTGTTGTGAACCGACGGCCAAACCGCAGGGACGCAGGGAAAGGCTATGGGACGTGGGGTCGGGATGTGGGGGCTCCAGCTGGCACTGGCTCTCCTCGGCGCTTCCCTTCGGGGCTCTGCCCGGAAGTGCATCTGAATTCAGTGCAGTCCCCTCTGCCAAATTCGTAAGGACAACCAGCTTGAGAGGTGACACAGCACACGCCCCAGGCTCCGTGGCCACCCACACGCACGCACACGAGTCTCCAGACTGATGCACTACAGGTCTGTGGGTCCCGAAGCCGTCACCCTCGGCATGTCCTGTGTCCCTTGATGCTGGGCACCGCCTCCAAGGGGAGCTCACCACCACACACTTGCTCTCAGACCTGGGGGGAGCTCTGCGCTGCCTGGGACCCCCAGCTCTGGCCGGTGCTCCTGGGGTGGGGATGAGTCCCTGTGACCTCCCCACTGATTCCCATCAGCACAGATGCAGGTGAGCATGAGTCTCTAGAGGATTTAGAGCGTGAGGCTCTGCAGTCACCGACGCACCCCACAACGCGTGGCTGGCCCAGCCCCCCTGAGGCTATGTCCCTGCAGGTCCCACGTGTGAGCTTGACGCAACGCATGGCCACTCACCTTCACCATCCCACCTCCTTGTGCATGCAGTTTGCAATCACAAACCATGAATTTACTCCCAGACCCACTGAGTGCCCATTTTCAATCTAAGCCAAAGCTCAGGGGAACGCCCGTCCGAGGCCCCCGTAGTTGACCAAATCAGCACAAGAACCAGGAGAGTGCAATGCCTTCCTGCCTGGCTTTGCAGGGATTTAGCCCTCTTAATCCAAAATGCCCCATGGGGTTAGTTATAGAAGGAATATCCAAGTCTCTGCAGGGCCCAGAGTGCTTTGCCTGTGAGCAACGTGGAAGCTTTTCCTTACAATCTTTTGCAAGAAACCTTATGAGAAGGCACGCTTGGGTGGCAGGTGTCTGAGACCAGTGCAGGAAGCGGGGGTTTGATCTGCTGGTGTGGTTTCAGCAGATGGGTGCACTCCCAGTTCCATGTTTCCGGAGTGTTCTGCTTCAGCCGGTGGCCTGGGAAACCAACGGTGGGGTTGTGAACTTTTGGAATGGGGCACCCCTCCCTTTTCCAGATGTGTCCCTTTGCATGGACACCCTTCTTTGAGAATGCAGCCTGGTCCTTTGTGGGCTCCCGGTGAAGGGACCTAGGTGTCCAGTGGCGGCTGGGCTGGGGGCAGGCTTCTCCTGGGGCCTGCAAGGCTGGGACCCTGGCCCCGGGGGGTGTACTCGGAGCCTCGGTCTGGGATTCTGATCCACCCTGCACTCAGCTGGGGACTCAGTGTGGCAGCCTGTGATTGAGATAAGATCCACGCAAACAGCAGGTCCGAGAGGAAGAGCCTCCACGCATCCCGACGGCGGAAAGCCCCTACTCAGGTGCAGATCTGGACCTCGTCCCGGGAGGTGTCCCTCTGGGCACGCCTCCTGTTCCCTGTGTTTCTCAAGTCCACACTTTGTAAAAAGCCAGGGAAGTGCGGCCCGCCGACCGGTCGGGGTTGGGAGGTTCCTGCTGCAGCCCCCACAGGACAGCAGCCCGGGGTCCGGCCCAAACGCAGCTTGACCCGCACATGTCCGGCTCCACCCTCGGCTCCTTCTTGCAGTTGGAGACGGCTCTGACGCCCCCTCCTCGGCAGCGGGTGTGTGGTGTAGACGTCCACACGTTTCCGTCTGTGTCAGGGAGGGAGAACTGAGAAGTGTATTTCCTAGTGGTCTGAAGCTCCAGGACCCCTTAGAAATGCCATAACGGGACATTCCTTCTGCAGAGAGGATTCCTGCCATTGCGTCCCTGGCATTTTGCTTTTGGAAAGGTCAGGTGCTAGGCAGGGGCAGGGCGCCTCCACGGACGGCCGGCTGTGTAAAGACAGCTGGACTGGGCCCCTGGCCGCCAACAAGAGTGAGGTGGTGTGTCTGTGTCCTTGAGGGTGGAGGTTGGCATCAGCCTCCTGTGCCCACAGCCTGAGGCCAGCGGCCAGCTCCTGTGTCCTCTTGGAGGTAAGGTGTGTTTTTAAAGCGCTCGGTGCTCAGTCAGCACATCTTAAGATAGGAGCCAGCTACAAGTCTGAAATTTGGGATTTCTCGAACTTCCCTGTGCACCACATCAGTTAAATGCTTGGCGCTTTTTACACATCCCGCTAGCTTTGCAAAAGGGCGCGCCTCATTTCTGCAGGCCCGGGACTTCGAGAGCACGCGGGCCATTGCAAGTGAAGTTTACCTTTCAGCTGTGGAATATTTTTCCCCAGGAACTGATGCTTCCTGAAAAAAATGCTCAGCCCACTTGGAAACTCTTATTTATTGTGAATCAAAATCCCTTTGTGCCACATCTCTACAGCAGGCCGGGTGGAAATGGCCCGTTAATCATTCACCTGTGGTGCCCTCCCGCCGACCACGGGCACGTTCTGGGAAAGGGATTCCCTTAGCAGCTCACGCTGTTCATTTTAATTCAACAAGAGAGAGAAATTAAATAAAAACAGAGCCAAAAATAATTAGAAAGCAGAAAAGAATAAAGTATTTCAAGGGTGTCGAGTTCCAGCATTGAGGCTTGAGGACACGTGGCCACTGGAGCTGCCAGGGGTCCGTGTGTCTGGAATGTTTCGGATCCTGCCCTGGGAACCCCAGGGGGGCCTGTCAGCCGTCCTGGTTGGGAGGTTGGGTTTGTGCAGGGTGGCGGGGGAAGGCTTTCAAATTCCACCATTGGACAAGAATATTTGAAAGCTTATGACCTTTTTTTACCAGCAAGTGAATTGCTAGTAAGAGCAAAAGTTTAAAGGTGACATTGATGGGAAGTATGCGGTATCTCAGACCTGCTGTCACGGTTTCACTCGAGTCACAAGACGCTGGGAACACCTGGTTAAATGGGTGTGTTGGATTTACAGGACCTGCTTCGGGGTCCTGAGTGGGCACACCCTGTGCGCCCCAGGGTGACTATTACTTGTGGGGTGCGTGTGCAGGGAGCTGAGCCAGCCCCTTTTCTTGCCGTGTCCTTGCTCAGCCCCTTGGGGGGGCTCTGTCCTCAGCTGAGAAAAGCAGTGGCCACTCAGAGGGGCAGCGAGCCAGGCTGACCCTCCTGGCCTCTGTCCACTTGCCCCTGGACCGTGGGCCTAATAACCCACCTGTGGTCGTTCTCCAAGGAACCTGCCACTTGTGGGGCTCAGGCCACGCCAGGGACACAGCCCTTATGTCCTTGCTTCCTTGCAACCCCTCTGGCTCCTGGTAGCCCCCGAGGGCCCAGCCTTTGCCGATGTCCTCTCCAGATGGCTCCGGTCCTGCCCCAGAGATAGCCGGGGGTCGCTCACCCCTCACCCGGCTGATTCTCCTCCTGTCCCGGAAGTGTCCGGCCCCGTACAGCCTAGACCCTCAGGCAGAGGTGGGGGGCGCTGGGCCAGCCTGGAGAGGGTGACCTTCCTCCTGTGGCTGGCGGCCACTCCCGCCTCAGACTCATCCGGATTGTGCCTCTGTGTCTCCGCCGGCCCCAGCTCTGCTCTAACCTGTGTCCAGTGAGAAAGGAGCCCCCTGCCAAGCCCCCCGGTCCTGGCTAGGCCCAGGGCATAGTTATGTGGGAGCTAGTTATTGACCGTCCATCCCACTCTTGGGGTGGGGCTCTGATTCACACAGTGGCCAAGCCGAGGGGAGGCCCTCCTTCTCCCGCTCCCCATTGGTGCTCCCCACCTTCTGCAACTCACTGGCCCTCTGGCCAGTCCAGGCTCTGTGAACCTACCTCAGCAGCAGCTGGGGCTCAGTGGGGTCCCCGCTGTCATTTTCAGGATCAGCACATGTGACTCCAAGTGCTAGGAGACCAGCTTCAACTGGCCAAAGGGGAGAAGCCTGGGGAAGGGGTCCGAGTTGGGGGATGAGGCTGGGGGAGACTTTCTGCCCCTCAGGCTGCTTCTCTGGGGGCGGGGGGAGTGCTTGGCAGAGCTCAGGGCCGTTCTGCCCCCCGTGTATGGAGGACGGAGGTTCTGGCCTTTTCCTGGGATGAAGACGTCTTGGAAAAGGCTACTGTATAAATAATAAAAATGCTGTCAGCTTCAGAAAGGTATAAATACATAGTTTACCAGAGTTTTATTACTGAATTGTATTGAACCTTTCTCTTAGATTTTTTGAAGACAGATTTTCCATGAGTGGCAGAAGCTGTGGAGCAGGAAGAAAATCAGCCTCTTTCTCTTCTATAAAAAGTACAGGTGATTTAGTTAAAAATAGCCCCGCTACCCCTCTTAGTGACCTGGAAATCTCAACAGGCACTTTGCTTCGTCCAGATGCAGGTTGTGAAGGCTCATGACGCGGCCTGGCTGCCGGCCCCCTGCCTCCCGGCGCTGGGCGGTCCCGCAGGCGGCGCTCTGGGAGGGTCCTGCTGGCGGCTCGGCCTTGGCCGAGGGGCCGTGGGGGAGCCCGGGGAGGAGCTTCTCTGTTACTGGGGGCAGGTGGGATGCCGGTGGGGGGCCAGCGTTCTCCCTGAAGGAGGTGATTTCTTCCTAATTCAGAATCCACCCTCAGGAGACACACAGATGTCTGTGCTTCTCCGGGAGGGACTGTGTCGCTCTCACCAGGGGCTCATCAGGCCAAGTCCAGCGCTGTCTGGTTCCCATGCAACCTCGGGTTTTTCACCCCGGGAGGTGTCTCCTTCCGTATCCCAGGGTGACTTCCCGAGGGCCTCCAGCCTCATATGGCCTCCGTCTGTCGTGGGCTTGAACCTGCTTCTCCACACGGCTCGGAACAACCCTAGAACCCGTCTTCTAATGGAGTAACGGCACTGCTTCCACGCTGCAGGGAGTGCTCCCGGAGGGCCAGCCCCGTGCAGGGAATGAGTGCTCCCGGAGGGCTGGAGTTCTCTCTAGTGGCTCCTGCCAGCTGGGATCTCTTACGAACCAATGTCCTCATCTTGGCCCCTGGAGAGGCCCAGATGCTTCCTGCCAGGCATGGAGACGCGAGCGAGTGGGTCTGGGCGGGGTGTGGACCAGGTCACTGGTGCCGGCTCTGCAATCCCTTAGCTTCCTGGGGGCTTCCTGAAGGATCCCTCACCCCAAGGACAGACCTGCATGAGACAGAGCGCAGCAGGCCAGTGGTGCATCTGGGGCACTTGGGGAGCCAAGGCTGCCCCCAGGAGTCTTGGGCTGCCCACATCCCGGTCTCTGTCCAGCCTCTTGTCCCCGACAGTGAACAACACAGGTACCTCCAGAAGAGAAGCTGACATTTATGGTGCCAGAAACTCAGTGGAAACAAAATGAAGAATGTAATTTTTACTGTCAAACTTGACTTGACTGTGCAAGAGTTTGAGGACCACCAAAGCATGAAACTGCATATTCATCTCAAAACTCCCTGTCCTCAGGCATCTGTCTGCGTTGTGGGCTGGTGGCTTCCTTGGATGGTGCAGCTTCTCCTCGCGGCAGGAGGACGCTGTGGCCCAGGGGCTCCTCCTGCAGAGTGAAGGCTGGTGTAGACGCTGTTGAATTCTATGGCACCTCGGCTCCTGGCAGTGCATCATGATCCACACATGCTTCAGGAACGTCAGGAGAATGGCCCACACTGGGAGTCCTGTTGAGTCTTCCCTGCTGGAAGAATTGGCCCTAAGTGTCATCAAGGTGCTGTTTCCCTGAGGGTGAAGCTCTCTCTGGCCCCATGAGTTCACATTCACTCTGGTGGGACATCACCGAAGTGCACAGAGACTTGCCCCATGATGGACAAGGACGGGGGAGTTTGGGGCACAGGAGGGCAGGCTGCGCAGGAGCCTCTGAGCCTCAGGCAACCAGGATGGCTCTGCTGTGAGTTTTGCATTCTGGATTCCACCTGAGACTTTGTTCAGGAAAATCAAGGCTCTTCTGCTGAGAAGGAAAAAACAGAGAGAGAAAATGCGGAAACTGCTCATTCTAAGTGTGCTTTGCTGTTCAGGCTTTGGGACGATCCATGTAGGGGGAGCCCCCCACCTGTGCCTCATGCTGATCTCCCTTTGAAATACATGGCAGATGTGCTGGGCAAGTATGCAGAAGTCACATGATTCCAAAAGATGAGCTGAAAGAATGTCTTCATTCTCCCTTCATAAATGAATCATTGAGTTCCAGCAAATTCCTAACCTCAGTATTGTCCAGGTCACAGAAGTGTCCTTTGGGATATACAACTCAGGAAGCCACCAATGATTGATGATGGCGGTTTTGGTGGTGATCGTGGTGATGGTGGTGATCCAGGTGGTAGAGATCATGTGGTGATGATGGTGAGGGTGGTGATCATGGCGGTCGAGCTCATGGTGGTGATGATGGTGAGGGTGGTGGTGGTGATCGTGGTGATGGTGGTGATCCAGGTGGTAGAGATCATGTGGTGATGATGGTGATGATGATGGTGATGATGATGGTGGTGATGATGGTGGTGGTGGTGGTGATCATAATGATGGGGGCCATGGTGACAGTGGGATGGTGGCAGCAGACACTTCCTAAGAACTCCCACATGCCCTGCTGTGTTATTAGCCCTTGGCACACTCCATGTCTGGTTGGCAATGCTGTGGTCGTCTCTTTGAAGGCTAACCAGAGGTGGGTCTGAGGTTCTGCTCCAGAGCCAATGCAACCCACAGCGAGTCAGCTTCTGGGCTCTTTTCACTCTGTAGCTGTGAGGCCCTGGTGATTGATAGACTCGAGCCTCATGACAATGACATGTGGCCTTAGCATCATCGACCATTGATGGTGCTGTTCCTGTGGACCTTGACTCTCTGGGCTCAGGGTGCTGCTCCCCTTACCATTGTCAGGACAGGGCAGGATGTGCCAGCTGAAAAGGGGAGTGGGCAGCAGGACTGAGGCCTGTCTAGACCATGGCCTTGAGCCTCTGGGTTCCCCTCCCATGTGTCTATTCTTGTCCATTCCTGGGAAGGAGAGTATGAGGACTTATTCCTGGCTGACGCTTCCCCAGTTCTGGGCCCAGGTCCCTGCCTGGCCAGATTGGCAGCGTGGAGCCCGAGGCACCCGAGCACAGAGGGATGGTCACTAGCGGTGCCTGGGCAGCCCTGGAGGATGAGGACGAACCTCTGCATGAGGGGGCAGAGCCGAGAGGGGAGGTGACAGCAGCGTTCTAGCCAATGGCCAGCTGGACAAGCTGCGTGCTAAGAGCAGATGGGACCTCGAGTGTGTGTGCGGCGTTCCCTTCCATGGTCCCAGGCCCACCAGGCAGAGCACCCCGCTCACAGGCAGCCTGTGCATGCATACTTCTCTCCACAGAGGGCCGGATTGTGCTGGAATTACCCACAGGGGGCGGCCACAGGTTAATGCCTGGGGGGACAGCCCTGAATGTCCCACGGCCATCCCGACACAGCATGGTTGCAGGGATGAGGATGTCCCCGGGGCCACGGGGACTGTAGGCCGTCTGTCTGCCTGAGTCTGTCATTCCACGCTTGGCGACGCTGCCTTTACGTACCCGCGTCGCCCCACGCAGCTTCACGGACTACGCTCCACGTGCTTTAAGGCCCTCGCTGTGAAAATCAACATGGTTAATTGAAACCACTGTGGACTAATAAGGTACATTCTTCCTTAATCTCAAGAGCGCATTGCTGTTCTGAGGTGTTTTATGGCTTCTGGTTGCCAGGAGACTGGAGGGAGAAGCAGGTGTCTTCGCCCCTTTTCTGTACTTCCGACAGAAAGATCCTGCGTCTCTGTCCCCCGATGTCAGGGTCCTCACCCTGCTCTGGCGTCAGAGCCCGCCTCTGTCCCAGTGGCGCCCGACCACTCCTCCTGCCCCTCCCTTGCCTCGTCATTACTGTCTTACAATTCCCAGGATGACTTCTTCCTCGACCCAGCTTGGGCAGCAGTCTGTTTTCACGTGTAGGAGATTGAGCTCACTGTTGCTGCTGACCCGGAGGTGGGGCGAGCTCCCCAGCCTGGGCCCAGGGGCGGGAGAGGCGGCAAGACCGACCGCTGGACCGAGCGCCATCAGCACCGTCCTGGTTTTGTGACCAAGAAGGAATGGCTTGTTGAAGTTTGCGTCCCGCTCTGGCTGTTGTTGGCCCAGCCCCCATCACCCCCTGCTTCGCCTTCATCGGCCCCAGGCAGCGCGTCGGCCGTGTCCCCCACCCGAGCCCCTGCAGCCGCTAATCTGCTTTCTCTCTGTGGACTTGCCTTTTCTGGACATGTCACATCCGTGGGATCAATCAACACACGGCCTTTGGTCTGCATTCTCTCGCTGAGCATCGGGTGTCCGCGCCTCGCTCCTGTTCATGGTGCTCCCGTGTCCGCATGGACCATCTGCTGGTGGACACTGGCTGGTTCCCACCTTCTGCTCAACATGCTGCAGTGAGCGTCCAATGCAACGTTCTGCTTGGACACTCGTCTTCAGCTCCTGGGGTGTGATGACGCAGGACAGATAACGCGGGCGGAAGCTCCACGCTCTGCTCTCGGGGGCCTCTTACTGGATTGTGTGCCCTTGGGGGTCTATACAAGGCACACTCATCCATCATCTGATATTTAGAATAAGCCTTAGCAAAGCGCAGCTGAGCGGCTGGTTGGCTGTCCTTTGATGTGAAGATTCACACCGTTTGAAAAATTTCTTTGCTGAATCTCAAGGTAGATCAGGCAAGCAGCTGCCTCCATTTAAATACATCTTGGGCTTGAGTGGTTTTGTATTTATAAAATAAATGACTTCTCTGGTTTTTAAAATTAAAAATCTTAACAAACGTTCCACTGAGATGAACACAATTAGGTGAGGCCCTCTAAATAATAAAATGTCTTTGGGGTATAAAAATAAAACCAGAGCACTTGGGGGAGGATTGTTACCACGGCGGAAGCATGCCCGCGGAGATGGCCGGCCGCCCACCGTCGGCTCCCAGCTGGGCTGGGCGTGGGGTCCTGGTTTATGACAAGTGTAGAGAAGTAGCCTCATGCACGGAGTCCTCTGCAGCTGGCAGGCTTCTGCTGTCTTTACCTCCTCAAGGGACCAAAGGAGTCCTGTGGGCTGCATCTGGGCTTCTCTGATGTCTCAGATCTCTACGCAGACGCTCTCGGTCCAAGGGCCACGTCGGTGTCCCTGACCTTCCCGGCTGTCAGCCAGTGGCACCTTTCCTCTCAGAGAAGCTGGGTGCTCTTGCTCTGGGCGGGGCCCACATGGGCGGAGGGGGGTCCCTGTCGTGGGGACTCTCCGGGCTCACGTGGCATGGAGAGCTGGTGCTGGCTGAGGCCGGTCTGACAGTCCCAGCAGAGGCCACCTTTGGCCCAGGACATCAGAAGGGAGCCAGTGGGCTAATCCAGGCTATACCAGCCCGGGCTTCGCTCAGTGAGCACCGCCCAGCATTGGTCAGCATCTGCATGACCACTGCCTCCCACGTGCTCCCAAAGGCCTTCTGTTCTGATGCTGGCTGCTGCAGGGCGAGCTGGTCAGCTTTGGGGTCTGACCTCTAAACCGGCCAGATGTGAGCTCAGGCTGGGGGGCAGGGGGCCTTCAGGCCTGGGTTAGACAGCCAGGGCATGGGTCACACAGACCTTCAGTCCCCACTACAGAGACACTGGGTGTCCCCATCCTGGGAGTCACTCTGCATCCCGACTGCATGGCCTGCCACCAGGTGTCTCCCGGCCGGCGCAGGGCTTCAGGACATCACGTCACTGAGAACTTGCCTTGAACAGTGGGGCAGACAGGGTGGCCTGCACCCAGATGGGGCCTGTCAGGGTTGGGGTGCAGAGGGGATCAGGAAGCAGGGCCTTGGGGGGTGAGGAGGCTAAATCGGGGCATCCTAGGGGCATCCTCTGCATAACCCCATACTCGGGCTGTGTGGAGAGGCTTGCCTCCCATCCCACGTGCCTGGTGCGAGCAGCAGGTATAGACCATGGGGTCCAGCCTCGCAGGTGTGGCTGGCCTTGGTGTCCCAGAAGGAGGACTGGCCCGTCCGAGGCTTGGCAGGCGCCAGGTCTCAGAACCTCAGCTTCCAGGTCTGAGCAGGTCTTATGCACCTGCGAGCCCAGCTGTGCTGGTGGAAGGGGCTGCTCATCCAATCCAGGCCACCAGGCCCACCGAGCCAGCCACCTGCTCTGTCCCCCAGAGCTGACGCTCAGAGGAGGGGCTGATGGTGCAGTGGCCCTCCCACCTTGCTCCAGTACTAGGGCGCTCATTCTGATGTCGAGGGTCCTGTTTCCTCCTGGACCAGTGGGTTCTCCACGCAGGAGGTGGACTCGGGTGCCCAGTGCCCAGCGACCAGCCCCGCCTCGGCCACGGCTGGAGGGTGAGCAGAGGGGCTGGGAAAAGGGAGCCCGGTCTGCAGGTGTCTGGAGCACAAGTCCAGTGGCATCTTCAGACCCCATGGCCTCAGTCCCTGCAGACAGACGTGTGGCCACAGGCTGGGGCTTGGAAGGAGGGGCGGTGGGGGCAGTCCCAGGGCCAGGCTGAGGGCTAGCGGGTGAGGTTGGGTTTCAACCACAGACGGGAGACTTGCTTGCAGCCTCTGGGGTCTTTCCTCCTTGATTACTAAATGTGTCCACAAGATTTTATTCACAAAGACGGCTGAGCGCTACGTTGGGCCACCAGGGCCTCCGGGCGTGTCCCTCGAAGACCTTTACTTCCAGATGTGGTCTCCTTTGCTTTGGGAGTTTCGCTCTTTCCCATCGGGAGCCTGTGGGATGCCACACATGGAGCTCGATTCACAGGCCTGGTTCTGAGAACGCCCCAGGGCCGTCGGGGCGGAAGGTGCTGCTTCTGACCTGTAGCTGAGTCTTGCCTGCGTAGGACTTGTACGTGAAGCGCCCAGAGCGGGTCTCGGGGATCGTCCGTGCAGGAGGGAGCACCTGGAGCGCCTGCTCTTGTTGCTCTGGACACGGACGCACCACGGCCTGTCCACCTGCCCACGGACAGTGGGCTTACTTCAAGTTTGGGCCAGGATGAAAAGCCGGCTCTAAGTACCCTTGTTCAAGTCTTTGGGGACGTGCTCTCATTTCTCCTGGGTGAGCACTGGGGGGTGCATCGGGGGATCATAGGCCCACGTGCACGGTCAAGAGACTGCCAAGGGCCTGCTCCGGTTCCGTGAGCCCTGGCCACACACGTGTGTCGCAAGCACACCACTCACGCTTACTCGCCTTTTCGTTCACCCACTGTGTCTTTCAAAGAGCAAAAGTTTTATTGAATCAACACCGATTTTCCAATATTTTCTTTTTTTTAAATAATTTTCTCATTCCTGAATTGGTATTTTCTGCCCCCCCTTCCTGATCAATCCAGCTAAGAGTTTATCAATTTTATTGATATTCTTATTGACTTCTCTATTGTTTTCCTATTTTCTATTTCACTGACTTCTGCTCTGATCTCTACAATCTACCTTCTTCTGCTGCTTGCTCTGGGTTTAATTTTCTCCTTTTTTTCAAGTTTCTTGCAGTGAAAGCTGAGCTCATTGATTTGAGACTCTTCACTTTCCAATAGAAGCATTTACTGTGATCCATGCACCCCCAGGGCCTACATCAGTGGCATCCCACAAATTTTGAAATGTTTTATTCAGTTCCAAATACTTCTTCATTTCCTTTCTGATTTCTTCTTTGACTCCAGGTTATATGGTGTCCAAATACTTGCAGATTTTCCAGAGCCCCTTCTGTTACTAATTTCTGGTTTTATTCCACTGCAGTTGGAGAACATGCTGCACAGTTTGGATTTACTTACACGTCCTCCTGGCCCAGAGTCTGCTCTGTTCGCAAATGCCCCGCATGCTCTTGAAAGGAGCGTGCCGTCTGCCGTTGCAGGGCATTCTGTGAGTGTCGGTTGGACGATGGTGTGATTCAGACCTTCCGTGTCTATTTGTTCTGGAATTAACTCTTCTTTAACTGTTTGGCAGAATTCCCCAGGGATGCCACCTGGGCTGGGCTTCTGTCTGTGGAGGTTTGCGTACTATTAATCCCATGTCTTTATGCCGTAGTTTATCCAGATCTCCTATTTCCTTTGAGTCCGTTTCAGGGGTTGCCTTCCCCAGGATGTGCCCATCTTCACCTGGGTTATTTTCATGTGCAACTGTTCTTCGTGTCTCCTTATCGTCCTTTTCATTTCTGCAAGGCTGCCAGTCACTGGAGTCCTCTCTTTTTAGCTAGAGGGTTGCCAACATCATTCACCTTCTCAGAGAACCTGTTCTGGCTTTGCTAATTTTCCCCAGCGCTCTCTTGCTCCCTGCTTGGTTCTTCTGTGCTCTCATCTCTGTTACTCTCTGCCTTCCGCCTGCTTCGTGTGAGCTTGCTCTTCTTTTTCTAGCTTCTAAAGGCAGAAGATTGAACTACTGATTTGCGTGGTCTCCCCTTGTTAAGACTTGTGCTTCCCTGAGCGCTGCTTTAGGGGCGTCTCGTGGGCTTTGTCACGTCATGCCTTCCTCCCTGACCCACGTTATCAGGAGGGTCCTGTTCAACTTCCAGACACTTTGAATTTCTCAGATTTCCTTCTGTTATCAGTTTCAAGTTTCGTTCCATCACCGAGTCAGAAACACACTGTACGAGTTCAGTCCTTTTCAACATCCTGGAACCAAGCCGGGTGGCTGCAGGGGGCCTTCCTCCATCCTCGGGACCCTCCAGCAGGTCTGTGCGCCATGAGGGCCCCTGTTCCGTCGATCTGCATCACTCGTGGACAGGGCAGGAGGCCAGAGGGAGCTTCTGGAGCCTGGAACCTGGAGTCTCACCGTGAGGTGTCATGCCAAGTTTGTTTTCTTTGTCTTATTACAGCAGAAGATAGTTAAGGCACATTGTAGTGCGTTAGTGTCTCCCAGTCCCTGTGAATGTGACCTCGCTTGGCATCGGTTCTGTAAAGATGTGGTTGAGTTAAGGAATTAGGGGAGTCCTAAGTCCAGCGGTGAGTGTCCCCAAGAGAGAGGCAGAGGGGGATGGAGACGGAGCGGAGAAGCAGGTGGCTGGGGCCCAGGCAGAGGCCCACCCAAACAGTGGAAGCTGGAGGGATGGGGGATCCTCCAGTCCGCAGACACCTCGATTTCACACTTCTGAGGTGACAAGTGTGTGTTGTCTAAGGCCCCTGGCTTTTGATGGTTTGTTTTGCCAGCCCGGCCACTCCCACACACGTGTCCCCAAGGCAGACTGAGCAGACGGCACGCTGCCCAGACTGTGTCGTCGGTCGAATAAACACATTTCCAAAAGCATCTTTATCCAATTACATCCAATTCTCCACCGTTTACGTAAGAACCGTTGGTGTTGTTTTAATGCTACCGAAGCCCATAAACGTCAGGCAGAGGGTCAGAAGAGGGGGGCTCTGCTCCCAGGGGCTAGCTGGCCCACCCTCTGGCGACGCTATCCTGGGGCTTGCTCAGGCCTTCCTGCCACCACATCCCCCCCATGCCCACCTCCTCAGACAGGGGTCTCCCTGCTGGACTCTGCCACCGTTCCCCCTCCCAGAGCAGGCCTGGCTCCGAGTCGTGTGTGTCCACAGGGCCCCATGAGCGGGCGTGTGCGGCCAGCCTCCGACCCGCACGGGGGATTTGGGTTCCGTAGAAGCGCCCTGGTTTGTGCAGCCCTGGGCCTGTGATTAGCAGGGGCCCCAGCGTCCTGGGGGCCCTGAGGGGGCCCACCTTTGGCTGTTCATTTTCTTGCAATGGGCTGTTTGTACAAATGTGTGCTCGGAAATGCCGTCAAGATTCCTGAGGATAAAATCAGCCTCCGAGGCCTGAGGGAACGCGCAGCCGCTCTGCGCCCCGGCCCCCCACCTCCCTGGCCCCTGACCCCGACGCCAGCCCCTCCGTGGGAGCGCGTGGCTATCAGTGGCCCGCCGCGGCTTTTCCAGGCCTCCTCTGTCACGCTGTGTGAGAAACCAGCTGTGCTCTGCTCGGCCACAAGACGTGAACTGCCTTCAAATGTCGGTCCAACCGGAACCACCAACCCCGAGACCTGCAGGCTACTGGCTGCACCATAAGGACCCAGAAATTCAGGGTCACGTTGGCTTGTTGTTGCCAAAACGTCATCCAGGCCCTCGTCCAGGGTTTTCTTCACGCCCTGGGCACAGCTGCTGCCCACGTGGGCCAGGCAGGAGTCGGCGGCCGGGCCTGGCTGTGCTGCAGACCAGGCTGGGAGGGCTCAGCGGGCAGCAGAGGGGACGAGCCGGCTCGGGCCAGGCTTCCATCCTTCGGAGGAATGGATGCTGCCGCTCGGTGGCTCGGTGGTGCTCGGGGCCACTGCCCCACCGCTGACCCCTGCGGGGGCCGGGTCCTGTCTTCCCGTCACGATGCAGAAGTGCCCAGGGATCTGTGCTTTCTGTCACTCAGAGCGAGCCCCTTCTCAGGGTCACGTCCTCACGAAGCCCGGCCGGCACCAGGGTCTCATTCCCTCCACCTCTACCCTCCGCTTTTCTCAGAAAGCACCTGCCCTGCCAGGCGAGGACCCCTGGCCCAGGGCGACGCAGCTTCTCCCTGCAGCAGGTGTCTCCCCGTCGGCTGCCAAGGTCTGAGGAACACTTGCTGGCCGAGCTGCGTCTCCCCTGGACCCTGTCCCTGGTACTTCGTCCACAGGAGCCCCAGCCCAGCAGCCCTGTGCCCCCAGCTCCACCCCCCACCCGCTCCCCGCGGGTGATGGCCAGTCATGCAGGGACGCACGGCCTGTGGGGCAGGGCAGGTCACGCGTTCTCAGCGCCGTCTCTGTGCTGCAGTGTGGGTCCATGTGGGGCAGACCGGGGGCGCACACAGGGAGACGGGAGGGACGACATCTCTCTCGGGAATGCCCAGAAGTCACCAGGACTCACATGACTCGGCTTTTAGTCGTGAAAGATTTGTCTTCACTGGTTTTTAAAAATGCACGAAGAGAGAAGTAAGACACAGTCCAGTTCTGACGTGGCCGAGTGGTCCTTTCCTTAACACGCCACTCTCCAGGACAGAGGCCATAGCTTGTCCGGTGGCGGGGGGGGACACAGTCACAGTTCGTAAAGCTGCATTAGCTGCAGCCCGTGACACGCGAGCCTGGTTAGCATGGGCTTTGCTTCACTCGATAGCCGTAGCTCCGACGGGCTGTGCATGGCTTAGTTTTGGGTTAGTCAAGTTATATGCTAAGTACGTTCCCTGGAGGAGCGTTCTATCTAAAAGGAGCTCGCGGTCCTCGCTGCGGGAGGTCACGAGAGTGCAGCCTAGTGAACAGGCTTCCGCGGTGACCCCAAAGGCTGCATGCGCCCCAGGCTTGCCTGACGCCCTCCAGCCCCCAGCAGGGCCGGTCCAGAGACGGGAGTGAAACGAACACGTTCTGACCGGGGTCCCATTTCCCCGACCCCAGTGCTGTTTCAGACACGCCCTCGTCCAGACGGCACCTTGACCCCAGAACATAACGAAGTCACCCGTCTCGGGCCAGGCCCCGGAGTGAGGTGGACACACACGTGTGCACAGGTGAACACGCTTGCACACACCTGGACGAGGGCCTGGATGGCGTTTTGGCAACAACAAGCCAACGTGACCCTGAATTTCTGGGTCCTCAGGTGCAGCCAGTAGCCTGCAGGTCTCGGGGCTGGTGGTTCCGGTTGGACCGACATTTGAAGGCTTACGTACACACACAGAGGTGGACACACGCACGTGCACAAGCCGGCACGTACAGATGCACGCACACGCACACACTCACCTGCACGCTCAGAGATGTGTGCATACACCCACACGTGCACAGCGTCCTCAGCCCCGGCATCTCCTAGTCTGTTCGCTTCTACAGCTTTTCTGTGTCAAGGCCGTAACATGAACGGAGTCCTCTGTGCGACCTTTGCGGACTGGCTTTTATCACGAAGCATGATTCCCGGCAGATTCATCCGGGTGGTCCGCGGTTCGGGCGTCTCAGCTTGTGGAACCGCCCCCTTGCTGAAGAGCATCCAGGCTGTTTCCACACTCTGGCTATTATGCATAAAAGTGTTATCTCGGGGGACGCCTGGGTGGCTCAGTCGGTTAAGCGTCTGCCTTCGGCTCAGGTCATGATCCCAGGGTCCTGGGATCGAGTCCCACGTCGGGCTCCCTGCTCCGCGGAGAGCCTGCTTCTCCCTCTGCCTCTGCCTCTCTCTCTCTCTATCTCTCATGAATAAATAAATAAAATCTTTTTTAAAAAAAGTGTTATCTCGGGGCGCCTGGCTGGCTCAGTTGGTTAAGCATCTGCCTTCGGCCCAGGTCAGGATCTCAGCAGCCCCGCATCGGGCTTCCTACTCAGCTAGGAGCCTGCTTCTCCCTCTGCCCCTCCCGCCCCCCACTTGTGCTGTCTCTCTCTCTCTCTGTGTCAAATAAATAATAAAATCTTTAAAATAGAAGTGTTATATTTTCCGTGTTTGGGTTTTTCTGTGAAGGAAACTTTCATTTCTCTGGGATAAGGGCCTGGGTGCAGGTGTGAGTCCTACACTAACCGCACGTTCAATGCTTTAGGAAACCGCCACGTTGTCTCCCAGCGCCCGGCCACGGCTCACGGCCGCGTGATGAGCCAGTTTCTCCGCACCTGCCAGCAGGGGCATGTTCTCCTTCAGCCGCTCCGACAGGTTGTGGTTTTAACGTGCGTTTTCCTGGTGGCTCCCGGCGCGGGACGCCTTCCGTGTGCTGATTGGCCTTCTGTATTCCTTTTGCCGAAAGCCCTGCCGTGACTCTGCTCATCTTATAATTGGACTGTCTGTTTGTTTTTACGCTGACTTTTGAGAGTTCTTTGGTCTACGTACTAGTCCGCTGTCGGATGTGGGCTTGTGAATCCTTCCGGTCGGCAATTTCTGCCCCCCTCCAGTCATCAAGTCTCTCAAAGAGCAGATGTTTTTATTATAATGAAATCCAAATTATCAATTTTCCTTTCATGGGTCTGGCCTTGGGTGTCAAGTCTAAGAACTGTTTGCCCAGCCCTAGATATAAAAAATATCAAGTATTTTCTCCTGTTTTTTTCCTAAAAGCTTTACAGTTTTCTGCTTCACATTTATGTCCGTGATGCATTTGGATTTAACTTTCATTTAAGGTGAGAGGCTTAGAGCAAGACTTTGGGGAGCAGGTTCCTGTGAAGGCGGGGCTGCCCCACGGCAGGTCCCCCAGGAGGGAGCCCCATCTGTGGCCTATCACCCAGAGGACCCCTTCTTGGGGGGGACGGGGGGCCTCGCGGGAGCTGAGCCCGCAGACCGAGGCCTGGCACAGGTCTCCACAGCATCTACCACTGTGTTCCAGGCCGTCCCCGGGTCAGTTGGGATCTGCTTTGGCGCAGATTGTGAGGGATTGGGGTTCTGCATGAAGGAACATTATTTCTGATTTAAAAACTGTGATTTGGAACTGTGATTAATTGCATAAAGAATGAGCCAGTCCCAAACCTTGGAGGGTGGGTGGGCAGACAGAAGCAGCGGCCAGCCGTCCCGAAGCTCGGGTGACTGTGGGGGAGCCCAGAGTGGCTGGGCCGTTCAGCGTTCCGGAGCCACCGTCTAACCGTAGAGAGGAGCGGGCGGGTGATGGACAGGATGCCACGGCTTCTGTGGGGAGGATCGCCCCTGACCGATCCAGATGGATTCGTCCAGGGTACTGTGCGTGCAAAGAGGGGGGCCTGCACTTGACAACACGGTCCCAAGACCTTGAGCCAGGGAGGCCCTCTGACCCCGGCAGATCGCTTGGTCCAGACTGGACAGGGGACCGGCGTGGGGGAGCCTGTGGTCACCCAGACCTAGCTGCGTCTCCGGGCCTGCTGCCGTGTGGCCGTGGGCAGGGGGCCCTGGGCCTCGCCCGTTCCCCGTGATGGGTGGCCCTGCGGCCTGGTCCCCACGGGCAGAGGCCCTCGTGGTCAGCACTGCCTGGCTTCTGTCCAGGATCCTTCCTGTCTGTCACCAGCAGCACAGCTGTCCCGGCAGAGACCCCAGGGGCGGGAAGGGCAGCAGGACGCATTCTCCAGGAGCAGGTGATAGGGCTGAAGCTCTCAGAACAAACAGCAGGCCGGGACCCAGAATCTTGTCAGGTTAAATGTCACAGGAAAGAGGCCTCCGGGTGCTCTGCAGCGAGAACGCGAGGTCAGGGCACAGCTGGGTCGGGATGGCCTGGACGTCTCCGGCCCTCTGATGCCCGGCTCCCACCGGCCCCCTTCCTTCTCTTGGGCCGTTCAAGCATGCATGGGTGGATTTCCACGGTGCTCAGAGCTCGACAAAAAGAACACAGCCTTCGAAACGATGATAAATCACCTGACTCCATCATTATCATATTTGGGAAAGGATTGAGAAAAGTTCATCGTAATACAAAAGCAGAGACAATCCTCTGGAAATGGGCCGGTCCCGTGCTCTGTCTGGATGTCTGGGCTGCAGAACGATGAAGGCAGAGTCGGTGTCCAGGACAGGATGGGAAAGGCTTTCTGGCTGAGTTGAGGAGTCAGGAATTCTTTGGTAGCTTTATTATAATCGCAACAAGAGCTAATGTGTTACACACACAAGAGCATTTCAACATTCCTTACAAAAGAAAGCAGCATAATTTTATCACGAGAATGCACAAATGCTTTTCTCACCTTTTGCATCTACGTATATTCTCTGCCCACACTGACGGGGGAACCGCGCCCGCTGCATGACCTGGGCCCACACAGGGCCGCAGCTGGGCAGGGGGCTCTCAGGGATGGAACCGATTGCTTCTGCGAATATTGCCAACAGTACTCCAGCCATGGGCTCCTGCTTCGTGGCCACCACCCCCGTGGACACTCTGGGCTCCTCCGCCCCCCTCCCTGGAGCATTTCTGACACACCTGGCTCTTCCCAGCTTCAATTTAAAGACTGTCCAACTGTTTGGTGTTCAGTGACAATGTGTCCATCCCTGTGCTGTCACATGGTTCGCTGCCCTGAGCGTCCTCCCTGCTCCCCCAGCCCTGGCGACCGCTGATCCTCTTCCATCTGCAGAGTTTTGCTTCCTGCAGAACATCATGCATGTGGCATCACGCAGTGGGTGGGCTTTTCATTCTGGCTTCTCTCACTTCATTCCATGCACGTCAGGGTCCTCCCTGTCTTTTCATGGCTGAGAGCTCACTTCCTTTATCCCCGATAATACCCCACTGACTAGATGGACCACAGTGCACCTACCCATCACCCCCTGAGGGACATCTCAGTGCATCTACCCATCACCCCTTGAAGGACATCTCAGTGCATCTACCCATCACCCCTGAGGGACATCTCAGTGCATCTACCCATCACCCCCTGAGGGACATCTCAGTGTATCTAACCATCACCCCCTGAGGGACATCTCAGTGCATCTACCCATCACCCCATGAAGGGACATCTCCGTGGATCTCCCCATCACACCCTGAGGGACATCTCAGTGCATCTACCCATCACCCCCTGAAGGGACATCTCAGTGGATCTACCCATTACCCCCTGAAGGACATCTCAGTGCATCTACCCATCACCACTGAGGGACATCTCAGTGCATCTACCCATCACCCCATGAAGGGCAACTCAGTGCATCTACCCATCACCCCCTGAGGGACATCTCAGTGCATCTACCCATCACCCCTGAGGGACATATCAGTGCGTCTACCCATCACCCCCTGAAGGGACATCTCAGTGCATCTACCCATCACCCCCTGAAGGACATCTCAGTGCATCTACCCATCACCCCATGAAGGGACATCTCAGTGCATCTCCCCATCACACCCTGAGGGACATCTCAGTGCATCTAACCATCACCCCCTGAAGGGACATCTCAGTGGATCTACCCATCACCCCCTGAAGGGACATCTCAGTGCATCTACCCATC
>NW_023270265.1:53601420-53601689 GCF_011800145.1 Mirounga leonina
ATCTACCCATCACCCCCTGAAGGGACATCTCAGTGCATCTACCCATCACCCCCTGAGGGACATCTCAGTGCATCTACCCATCACCCCATGAAGGGACATCTCCGTGGATCTCCCCATCACACCCTGAGGGACATCTCAGTGGATCTACCCATCACCCCCTGAAGGGACATCTCAGTGGATCTACCCATCACCCCCGAAGGGACATCTCAGTGCATCTACCCATCACCCCCTAAGGACATCTCCGTGGATCTACCCATCACCCCCGGGAA
>NW_023270265.1:53601699-53638791 GCF_011800145.1 Mirounga leonina
ATCTACCCATCACCCCCTGAGGGACATCTCAGTGCATCTACCCATCACTCCATGAAGGGACATCTCCGTGGATCACCCCATCACACCCTGAGGGACATCTCAGTGGATCTACCCATCACCCCCTGAAGGGACATCTCAGTGGATCTACCCATCACCCCCGAAGGGACATCTCAGTGCATCTACCCACCACCCCCTGAAGGACATCTCCGTGGATCTACCCATCACCCCCTGAAAGGCAGCTCAGTGCATCTCCCCATCACCCCCTGGAGAACATCTGACTGCTCTCAGGTTTTGGCTATTGTAACAAAGCTGCTATAAACATCCATGTGCAGATTTTTGTGTGGATGTAAGTGTTCCCCTCCTTAGGGTAAATGCAAGGAGCACCACGGCTGGGTCTTACGTGTAATATTGTAAGAGACTGCGGCAGCGCTTTCCACAGTGGCTGGCCATTCTGCGTGCCCCCCAGCCACGGCTGGAGTCCCCGCGGCTGCGCAGCCACGGCCATCTTGTGTGCCCAGAGCTCTGGATTCCAGCCGCTCTGACAGGTGGGCAGTGGTGGCCCCTCGTTGCTGTAATTTTCAGTGACGCTGATGTGGAGCATCTTGCCATCTGTCCGTCTTCTTTGGTAAGCTGTCTGTTAAGGTCTTTGACCATTTTAATCCAGTGTTTATTTTCTGATTCTTGAATTTTAGGAGTTTTTTGCGTATTTTGATAATGGCCCTTTCCCTGATATGTCCTTTGCAAATTTTTTCTCCCACTCTGTGGCTTCTTCTCTCATTTTCCTCACACGGTCTTTCATGGAGCAGAAGTCCTTAATTTTAATGAAGTCTTGCTGACCAGGTATTTCTTGCATGGATGGGGGTTTTGGTGTTGTATGTCAAAGGTGATCGCCACCCCCACGTCCTGGCCTGAGCCACAGGAAGGCGGCAGGTGCTCTGGTGGCCTGGGCTGCCACCAGAAGCCCAGCGCCTTCGGCCGAAAGGAAGGCCCCCCAGCGCCGGCAGCACCAGCCCCCCTGCAGCAGGGGGTTCCTGGGTCGGGGACAGCATGTGGGGAAACGCTGGCTCCAGCCTGTGTCTTCTCCCCGCCTTGATTTCCCTTGTGTTTCTCTGGTGTCTGGATGTGTCTCACCACCGGCAGGTGCAGCCGAGAGCATGGAAGCGGTTTCACATACAGACACATGCTCGTCGTCAGGGAAAGCACACAAGCCCTACTAGGCCTTGGGACCTCCATCTGGTGGAGTGTGGCGGGCACACTAGGCACCCCCATGGCCCCGCCTCTGGTCGACCAGGGTGTGAGGGACCCGTGACTTGCTTTTAAACGGTGGAATACGACGAGAGTGATGGCATGTCACTTGAGGTTTACGCTATGTCAGGTTGTGACGTCAGCTTTGCAAAGAGGCTCTGTCCCCCGCGACGTTGGCGAAGCAAGCGATGGTGCTGGGAGGCCCACAGGGTGGGAATTGCGGGCCACCCGCCGATAGTGAGAAACTGAGGCCCCAGCACCACACCCCTAAACTGCCGCAAGCGTGAGAGCTGGAAGCGGCTCCTTCCCCAGGGGCCTCAGATGAGACTCCAGCCCTGCCCCCACCTGCCCTGCAGACACGGAGACCATCAGGCCCGAGGCAGCCGCGGATCTGCCGTGACGCGGCGCACAGACCGGCTCCGTGTGCTGGGCGAGGTGCGGGATGGGGGGCGCCGGTCACCTGTCTGCAGAGAGACAGAGGGGAGGGGGAGTGTATGCCCGTCACCCCATGGCAGCCTCGGAGCTGGTCACCCTGCAGCGGACTGGATCCATCCACGTGGGTTCATTTGACCCGTGGCTGTGGTTTGTCCCAGCCCAGAGCTGCTCTCGGCACGCAGGCCTTGTCCCCCTGTCCCCTGGTCAGCCTGGCTGTTTCTGGGTTCCTTCCCGGGGGCCTCGGAGGCCTCCCGACAAGGACATAGGGCATTTCTGCTCTTGGCAAGTCGACGAAGGAGCCCCTGACCTGTGAAAGGGGGGTAATCACCCTCCTCCTGGCCCTGACCCGCCCGCCAGTCTGTGGCCAACACAAGTGAAGGCCGGCCTCTCCCTGGCTGAGGGCCCCTGCCACGGACAGACCAGGTCCAGGTGGGCACGTGGGGCCGTCTGGGGCCTGCTGGCATCGGAGCGGGGTGGAGGCCAGGCCCTCGGCACAGGGACGAGCAGTTACGTCCTTACACCGCTGTGCTTAGCGCTCACTTCCCAGGGGTCTGGCCCGTGTGCGACCCGAGGAGTCAGCGTGGTGGAAGGGGCGGCCCTGGCTCATGGAGTTCCCAGGGTTGCGGGGAACATGGGCCACAGCAGGTGCATTCTGGTCACCCACCCCCGAGATGCTCACGAGGGCCCCCAAGACTGAGCCCCGGAAGGACCACAGCGGGCCAGCAGAGAGACCAGCAGGTGCAGCGGCCCTCCTGCTTCCACTGCGGAGGCCAGGAGACACGAGTGCTCTTTGTGTGACTGAGCCTGCAGGGAAGGCCATCCTGCGGGTTCAGGGTGTCACCAACCGCAGTGACAGAGCATCTGCGGAGAGAGGTCGTCATCGGGATCGAGGTGCGCTGAGTGGAAGGAGAAGCAGAGAGAGGAGCAGGACCCGAGGGGCAGCGCCCCGAGACTGGGGGCACGGAGCACCCATTTCAGTCCTGCCTGGGCCGTGGGGGGCCTGGACTCCCAGACCAGGGCTACGGGACAATGGAGTGTCCCGGGCAGGTTTCAGACCCAGGGTGGTTCGCCCTAAACCCGGAGATGAGAGAGCCCAGCCCCTGCCCACCCCGCAGCGGGGGCTCCTGGGCACCCAGTGCAGCTGGCCGAGTGTCCTCACCGGCTGCAGAGGCACCTGGTGTGCAGGGGAGTCCAGCCCTTCAGCCTCTGTTCCGAGATGGCTTCGTCTGCCAAGGGGGCTGGGTTCTGGAAGGTGCCTTGCCTACATCTAATGAGAGCTGCCGTGGGAGAGGGACCCTGTGATGAGCCCCCATGATGCCCTGACAGGACGCAGCGGCCACTCCTGGTCGGGTTACTTTCCGGGTGGGCCCACCGTCGCGTGTGCTCTCCCACTAACGACCCTTCTCTGAAACCCAGGACGAGCACTCAGGATGCTTTTCTCTCAAATTATAAATGGTGGCTAAATATGCTTTGAAACCGTGAGCTCAGGCCGTGCTGCGGCGTGAGGTCCGAGGCTGCGGACGCAGGGAGCTGCCCTCATTTCTCAGCAGGCGCTGCTTGCAAACCCCCGCCTCTCGTGCGTGAGAGCTGACTGCTCCCACATCAGAGCGTTTGTACAAACCCCAGCAGTGATTTCTGAAGGGTGGAAAAATGCAGACGTGCCACCAAGGTGACCACGGCGTCCGATGTGGGCGCCGGCTCCCACCCAGAAACCTGGTCCACACAGCTGACCTCCACGTCCTCTTAGCGAGGTTCCAAGCCCCTCCTTCCTCGTCACACTGAGCACGGACTCGCCGCCCCCCCCGCCCCCGCCCCCGCCGCGTCCTGATGGGAACACGGAGCCCCTCCCCCAGTCCCCGCAGCTCCTGGGAACCAGGCTCTGGGCCCTCCACCTGCTCCTCGCCCTGGTCCTGCTCCCTCCTCCCTGGGCCCCTCCTGCCACCCAGAGCCCACGGCCAGCTGCCCCGAAGGACGCCTGGAGAGGGGCTCCCCAGGCATGGGGCCCGGCCTGTGCACTGTGCGAGCAGACGTCAGAGGAGAGGGGCCCCCAGGGCCGTCCCCCTGCCTGCGCTGTCCCGCTCACGCCCCGCCCATGCCCCGCCACCCACCCCGTCAGCGCAGCGGCCTCTCCTGGGGAATCTGGTGACGAGACAAGGCTGGGAGATAAAGGGCAGCTCCCGTGGCTGGCTGGCTGGAGGCACAGCACCGTCCCCCTGCTGTCCATCCCAGACTCCCCGGAGGCCCCTCCGTCCACCTGGTCACTCGTGCGGTTTTCACAACAGAATCTGGGCCCGTCGGAGGGAGTTGTCTCGTTCGTGAGTGTTGACTAGTGTGAGGCATTAGGCTGTTGGTCCGAGATGATCGACGGCTCTCACCCTCAGACATTCTGCATCGGCCCGTCGGGGGCCCCACGCGGGAACCACAGGTGCCAGAGACTGCGGCCCCATCAGCTGTGCTTCCACCCACCTCAGCGCCCCTGAGCACAGACGTGTAGCAAGAACACGGCCAGTTTCTTTTTTTTTTTTTCTTTTTTTTTTTTAAAGATTTTATTTATTTATTTGAGAGAGAGAGAGAATGAGAGAGAGCACATGAGAGTGGGGAGGGTCAGAGGGAGAAGCAGACTCCCTGCCGAGCAGGGAGCCCGATGCGGGACTCGATCCCGGGACTCCAGGATCATGACCTGAGCCGAAGGCAGTCGCTTAACCAACTGAGCCACCCAGGCGCCCAAACACGGCCAGTTTCTAATGACCTTTGTTGTCCTGACAGTAGTGAGCTCCTGCAGACTCACACAGGACCGGCAGGTCCAGTTCTCACGGAGGTCAAACGGGTTTGCCTTCTCCATCGGTCTGAAAACCAGAGCATCCCTCCCCTGGGCGGGTTCCGTTTAGCTGAACGCAGTCCTCATTCTCCCCAGCAGGCGTGTCCTGCACAGCTGTGGGTGCACCTCTGAACGGACAGAGACCCCGGTCCGTGGGGCCACGTTCTGGGCTCAGGGTGTGGGTGGGGGGCACACAGGATGGACAAGCAAGGAGTGGGCTGGAACAGAATGTGTGCAACGGAGGACACAGAATGCCTCCAGGACAAGGAGGCGGCACACCGATGCCTTCCCTCCCCCTGCCCCCCCCGCCGCCCCCCTGCCCGAGGACTCGCCTGGCGGTGGTGACCTCTGTCCCTTGGGAGGGCAGGGGCCGAGGTGGCCTGGCCAGGGAGCTGCCCAGAGGCCCAGAGTGAGGGGCAGGGACAGGCCAGAGCCCCACAGGATGAACTCGGGGCCTGGGCACAGGGTCCGGCAGGATGCAGGGGCCCAGAAGACCTGAGTGGGGATCCAAACAGAGGAAGGGGTGGGCGCCGCTTGTTGAGTGTAGACGCAGCGGCTGGGCAGGAGCCCTGGGTCCCTGCACTCAGGGCGCCCCTGCCCGGCCATCAGCTTATGGCTAGGAGCTCACAGAAACGAGGCCAGCAGATTGTAATCAGGATAAAGACTTGCTCATAATCACGGGGAAGCTGTAGTTAAGTTTCCCAAAATAGGACTGGTGGGGGGAGATGGACAACTTAGCACTTGTCATCAAAACAGAGAAAATGGAAAAAAACCAGCAGGCTTAAAAAGGAAGAGCGTTCACACTTAAGAAATACGAGTGTGTTTTGCTTTCTCTCGGAAGGGCTCTGTCCTCCGTCGTGTCTTTCTCATCTGGAGACCTTCCTCCGAGCGTGGTTTCCGAGTGTGTCCTTTGACCCCTGAACATTCGAGGCGCGGCTGATGATGACACCTTGTCCTCAGGACGCCTGGTTCCACGGCTCGTGCACGCAGACCCGTCCCCAGTGCGAGGGCCATGAGGCCCACCCGGCCGAGCACCGGGCAGCTGAGAACTTTCCACAGTGACTGGGAGGCAAGCGGGCCCCGGGGTCCCAGCAGGAGGGTCTCCGAAGAGCCCAGATCCAGAGGAGTGAATGAGAAGTCACTCCGTCTGCAGGTCCTGGAGCAGTTGTCCTGAGCCCCTGGCAGGACACGGGCGGGTGGCTCCTCCCTGGCCAGCCCCCTGGGAGAGACGCAACAACCCTGGACCAGCGTCCACCCCCAGCTGCCCGTGAGCCCGGCGGGGCCAACTCTGGCCCTGATGGGGCTGCTTGCCCCGGGGTGCACTAAAGGGGCCCCTAACTCGCCCCTCTGCATTCTGGGAGTGCTCTCTGACCTGCAGGGTGGACGCTCTGTGACCACGGAGCAGACTGTCCTCGGACCACAGCTCCAAGGGAGGCCCCCACCCCCAGGACCCGTGTGTGTGTCGAATTCCCAACCCCGTCCTTCCTGCAGGACCAGCGTGTGGCTGGGAGCAGCTGTGCCCACACGTGCTCACACAGACACGCACACTCACGCACACACCAGGACGGGCGCCGTACATCCCGGCCCTCCCGCCAGGCCCCCTGCCAGCAGGTGTGCCCCCTCACGCATCTCAGGCAGAATGAACCAGGGCTTCAACACACTTTGAACAGAAGCGAAGAAGCATGATAACGTGCAGGGCTAAATTTGGCTTTAATTACTTTGAACAAGGTAAACCCGAGGGAGAAGAGATCCTTTTCCAAGGCTTCGCAGCGTCAGGAGAGAGCGTCTCAACGACGGACCCGTGTGGGGCTCTGGTGCCTCCCCGGCCCCGGGAAGGACCTTGATCGGAGAGGAACTGTCCAGAGGGGGCTTGGCCCGTGGGGCGGCAGCCGCAGTGAAGGCGTGAGGACCATGTGACCAAGGCAGTGGCCAGCGTCCCCCACCTCAGGGCCCGGAACCCGGCAAGCAGACGTGGCTGGATTCTTCCCTCACAGAAGCCGAAGGCCCAGGAGAAAGGCCTCCAGCCTTGCCCCTGCCGGACAGCGTGGCAGGCGGCCACGGGCCACCGGGGCGTGGGCCTCCAGCAAGGGGCAGGTCGGCCCCGAAGCTGACCTGTGCAGCAAGGGAAAACCGACAGCATCCTGGGAGAGGCGGGAGAGGACACTGCGCTCCCAAGTACGACCAGAACGGGACCTGTGGTCGAGTGGAGGAGGGCTGGCCAAGCAGCGCCGTGGAGGGAGGCCTTTCTCCCCGAAACGGGACCTGAGGTGCGTGCAGAGTGCGCGTCTGGGGGTTTTGCTGCGACAGCTGAGGAAATGCGGGGACGGGTCTCCAGATGACAGACGAGTCTCACTGCTGAAGAGTCCCGTCCCTGGCCGCCCCCCAGGCACCCTCCACAGTGGGGCCGAGGAGGACGAGGCCCACCCGAGCCTCCAGCCACCAGGACAAGGAGGGACTCCGAGGGCACCGGGCAGGAGCCCCGGAGAAGGAACGGCACACGCCTACAACTGAGGTAAAATCCACAGAAAGTTAACCACTTCGAAGCGAGCAATCCTTCCCAGTGTGCGTGCCATCCCCTTATCTCGTTCCAACATGTTCTCACAGCCCCAGAAAGAACCCGTCCCCATCAGCAGTCCCTCCCGTCCCTCTGCTGATGGATCTGCCTGCTCTGGACACTCCATACAAGCGTGGCTGAGGGTCCACAGGATGGGCAGGGGTGCATTACCAGCCCCACGTCAGGGATACAGGGTGGACAGGCCCTGTCCCCAGCCGCCCTCACACTCCAGTGACACCTTGCGGGAATTGCCCAAAAGCACCGTGATGCTCCTGCCAACCCTCCCCCCCCGTTTAATTGTAAGGGGTTCGCGGGTTTTCACTCAGCTATGGGGGAAACGCAGCTTGATGCCCTTGTTTCTCAGAGTTCAGCAAATAGTGGAAATAGTGGGAAGCCAATCGGTGACAAGACCTCAGGCTTTTTCAGAGACCCACGATCGAGGGCAGACGTCATCCCTGGGGTCCTTGTGATGAGGACGGAACGTGAAGGAAAGCTTTGGCCAGCATGTGTCTCTGTCTGTCTGTCTCTCCGTCTCTGTGTCTTGCACACACTGGGTTTGTAGGCAGATATCACCCCTTACTGACGGGGAGCCGTGGGCGAGTGACACTCCGCGGCGGGGCTCGAGCGCGTCTGCCGGACGGGAAGACAAGCTTCAGTGCCCCCGGCCCCCTCGGGGCTTATTTTGCAAGCGTGTTTTCAACAGTCTTTCTGGCTGAGTGGTCACCGTGGAGCAGGATGGACTCCTGGACCCGCCCGTGGGGCCGAGGCTGGGATTCGTCACGACCATTTCTGTGTCTTCTTTGAGGACGTTTCTGCTCCAGTATTTGTCCCCTTTATTTGGGTTATTTATTACTGAGTTGTAGGGGTTCCTTATGTATTCTGGATACAAGTCCCTTAACAGATACGTGGCTTGCACCTGTGTCTTCCAGTCTGTGGCTTGTCTTTCCCTTTTCAAACGGGCTCTTCTGAGGTCCAACTGACCAGTTTTTTCTTTAATTACTCGTGCTTTGTGTGTCACATCCAAGAAATCTCTGCCTGAGCCAAGGTCATGAAGTATTACTCCTGGGCTTTCTTTTAAGAGTTTTATAATTCTTGTTTGTTCACTGAGGTCTTTCATCCATTTTGATCAAATTCATCCTTTTTATATAAATTCCTCTTTTTGCACAGGGCCGTCCAGTGGTCCTGGCCTCACGTGTTGAGAAGACAACTCTTTCCCCCTTTGCAATTGCTTTTGTGTCTTTGCTGAATATCGATTGGCCATAAGTGTGAGGACTGATGTCTGGCCCTCGATCCTGTGCCACGGATCCACGCGTCTGTCCACGCCAGAGCCACAGAGCTGTGATCACTGCCGCACGGCAATAGCCTCTGAAACCGGGCCCTGAGAGTCCTCCCACTCTGTTCCTTTTCCAGACAGGCTGCTCTGGTCCTTTGCATCTCCGTGTAATAGGATGACTTCGCCAGTTTCTGAAGACTCTCCTGCTTTTTTACTTCTAGTGTCCATACTTCGCCCAGAGTTCTCTTGCAGACTCTGCTCCCTGAACCTCGGTCTCTGGGTCTGCGAGTCCCCAGCTGTGATGCACATGGTTCTGCCCCATGGTGGGTTAGTGGCCCCCGGAAACGGGGTTCCCCTGCTCGCCTGTGCCGGGGTCTGGCCCTTGTCCTCTGGGCTTGGTCCTCCAACCAGGGCACTTTGGCAGCTGATGATAATCACAGCACACTGTGGGGTCGGCCCACACGCCAAAAGGCTGAGCAAACTCAGCTCACTCAACCAGGTGGGTTTTAATGTTCTTTTCTAAACAGCCTCATACAGAAATACAGAAGCTCGTGGAGTCCCTCCACTTTGCCATCCAAACTGGGGGCAGAATGGCCAGAAGCTTTGGTTTGGGGACAAGTCCAGTGTCCCTCCCTCGAGGCTCAGTCCAGAACGCAGTTGGTCCCAGGCCGCAGAGCTGATGGAAGCAGCATGCTCACCGCTCTGGCCGCGAGCAGTGACCTGGGCGCGCTGGCCCCCCTTCAGAGAAGCAAGTGAGCGAGGCCTCGCCAAGCCGCTAAAGGAAGGACAGCCCCGCGAACCAACGTGGACGCCCACACGCTGCCATCGACCCCAGAGACCCCTGCCCACCCCGGGTCCGCATCTGGTCTGCCTTGCCCGTGTATCCTGGTTGATTTAATGAGAATGTTTTTCCCCGTGATGCTAAATGACATGGAGGTACCTTCCCCGTTTTTCTGTTGTTTCAAAGAGTTTAACACTGTGCATGGTTTAATCTCCATAGCACATGCATCGGTGTCCGTCCTGCGCAACCTCCCTGCTGCCCCCTTCTCCAGACGGCCGAGGAATAACTGACCAACACGGCTGAGCCGCAGGCTCCAGACCGTGGACTCCAGACCAAAATGTTGGCGAGCATTAATTCTATATCAATCGCCAGGGAAGTTGCACTCCTATTGACATGTCCCGGGGGGACTTCTGGAAAAGAACATGGTGTTACTTGGGTTTATGTATTCTTTATTTCTGTTTTGTTTGTGGTTTTCTCTAGATGCACATTTTGTATACTCTCAAAATACTTTTAAGGGAGGTTTTCAAAGAATCGTTCTAGCCTTGGAGCAAAAACAAAGAAACCTCCTGTTAAAAAGTGTCGAGAAAATAGATGTATTGACTCACGCTGAGAATTTTCCATGGTTAATGGATTTTAACAGCCTAGATGTAGAAATCATTTTTGACAATTAGGCCTAAACTATTTGTACATGGAAAGTAGCCGTGATAATCGGACATTTTCCGGTGCGTTCGGCATGGGCGAGGGGTGGGGACACGAGGTGCCACCTCCAGAGCGGCCAGGCTGACATGCAGGCCACCTCCTCCAACACACGCCCCCTCCCCGTACGCCAGGGCCCCAGATTTCACTGGCCCCGAATCTCGCATCTGTGTCCTGAGGCCCTCACGTGACACACAAGGGACTGGCACAGTCCCAGGGACACCGCACAAGGCCTCATCACTTGGCACCAGGACAGGAGCCCCCGCCCCCTCCCAGCATGGGGACTGAGAGCAACCAAGGTGAAAGGTCACCTGCCCTCCACCCTCACCCTGGGGTGCAGGGGCTGCCCCCTGAGAGACGGGACCCCGGCCTGGGTGCCTGGCAGGGCAGGGGGCTCAGAGCCTCCTCACACCCAGTCCTGCCTTGCATTCCTCAGGCTGGTGACAGAGCCGGCAGGGCGGCCCCACAGGGAGGAAGCTCCATCGAGGGTGCGTGAGGCCTGCCGTGCCCACATGCCCGCCCCCGGCAGGTCTCCTGGATGTCCCCTCACTGGCTGCCCTTCTAGCTGGAGGACGTGCCCATGTGGCCTGCAGGTAGGGCAGGCTACCTGATTTTCAAGGTCCAGCACAATGAGAAAATGTGGGGTTTTCATTTGCCATTTTAAGATGGCAACAACAGAACATTAAACCAAGCGTGGGGTCCTACTGAGCAGGGGCCCCCTGTGTCTGCCCAAGTCACAGGGGTCCCGAGGCAGGACAGGGGGCCATCAGGCTTGTCTCTGGGCAAAGCCCATGTTTGGGGGCCCCTTGGCCCCGAGCCCCGAGGCCGCTCCTCCAGGTGACAGCCCCTCCTGTCCTTGGCACCAGGGTGGGGGCAGCTCCGGGGGGGACACAAGGATCAACAATCTCAAGCTGGCAGAGACTTCTGGCACCGAAGATTGGCAAACCCGGGAAGTGACAGTTGCTGGTCCTTGTGCTGTGGGAACAGCGGCTTCAGGTGGGGAGGACCCAGGCAACAGTGCCCGCACCCCGTGACCTCCGAGGGGCTGTTGCTATAAGCACCTCAGCCAAATTCCCTGACCCTTCCTGCGCAGCTTTGGCTCAAGGAAATGAATTATGCAGCAAATCAGAACTTCTCCTGCTGTGGTGAATTTCATGCCTTCCTGTGGGTTATTTCTGCAAGGCCGGCCAGAAGCTTCTGCGCGGCACGTGGTGCTGACCGGCTGTGCCCGAGCTCCACCAAGCCCCGGAGGGCGTCGGGCCCGAGAAGCCTGCCTGGGGCATCTGTGGACTCAGCCCAGGTCCTCGTTTGCCTGGAACGTGCAGCCGTGGCCTCGCTCGGCCGGGGCAGACACAGGGCTGTGGGTGTCCCGTCCCACGTGGTCAGAGCCGCAGGGACCCGCTCGTGGAGCCACCAACGAGGGTCACTGCAAATATGTGTGGACACCTACAGAGCACCTACTGTGTGCAAGACGTGTGAACGTTTGCGAAGCTCTTGGACGGCGCACAACAAACATGAAGAGGAACAGAAGGATTCGGAAGGTTAACCAAACATGCCATTCGGTGGGGTTATCGGAACCTGCCTTGTTCCGGAAAGGATTCAAGCTGACGGAGAAGCTGGAAGACAACACGAGCAAATGTCCAAGAACAAGGGAGCTGCTGGGTGTGCAGAGCCCTCCAGGCCCGGTGCTCCCACGGGCGGGTGCGAGGAAGGGGGTGCTCTCTGGTCTCAGGGCACAGCCTCGTGGTGCCCCAGATCACAGACCCGGTTCAGGCTCCCGCGCCCACCAGACGGGCAGGGGTCCCACGCCAGGTCCGTGCCCGGCAACGTTCAGCGTGTGCGCCTCCCCTGCACCCCAGCCCCTCCACAGCCACGGCCCCCCGTGGCTGCAGGCCTGCGCGGAGTCGCACTCCAGCAGGGGGACATTCAGTCGGCGGGAGCCCCTGCGTGCATGGCAAGGGCGTGTGGCGGCAGGAGCCGGGGGCCCCGGGGCTCCGAGGACTCGGAGCCGGCCAGGCGCTCCCCGGGCATGAGTGTGTTCTGGTGAGGGCGCCAGCTGGGCGGCACAGCCCTTCTTCCTGAACCCAAACGGGCCGGGACCCCGGGGATGGTGGCTTCAGCCTGAGCGCTCACGCGAGCTGGGGCTGGCCCGCGGCAGGGGAGAGCACACCCCACGGGACCACTGTGTCTTGTCGCACGCACAGCCACGCCTCAGCTCCAGTGAGAATCCCCAGGGAGTTTTCCTTCACAGCAACACGCCGGCATTGTTACCACTGTTATTTCAGAAACTGAGGGGAGAAGCCCCCCGGGGCGAGGACCCCCAGGCTCCAGCATTGCGGGACCTCCTCTGACGGCAGGCCTGGCTCTGGGGTCGGCTGAGCAGGGAAGGGGCCGCATGGGGCGGAGCCACAAGCCTGCAGGGGGGCCCTCAGCAGGGAACTGGCCACGCCTTGTGGCCAGGACAGCGCCCAGGAGGGGAGCTGGCCTGAAAATCCCCGTGAAACCCTCTCCGGTCCCTTCGAGGGTTCAGATGGAAACATTCTGAGCCAGCTTCTGGAAGCTTTGAAACCGAGTGTCCTCACTGCCTCCAGAAGAAGAGACGGGTAGCCCCGTCCAGCGGCTGAGGTCTTCTCACCGCAAGAACCCAGAGCTTGGGCCCCGGGGAGGAGGCTGGCCGTTCCAGGGGTCCTGCTCCAGGGGAAACTGGTCAGCGTTCCTGGGATTGACGTCCCAAAGGCACACAGGGGCCAGCCTGGGTGGCCAGGACTCCGTCCCCGGGTCCCCGCAGGGCACAGAGTGTGACGAGGGGGCAGGGGATCACAGGCCTGCAGCTCCTGCCTGGTGCTCTGAGCTGGCTCTGTCCCGCGGGCTTGCCTTCCTGCTGCCGGGCGCTCGGACGCACGGTGTCAGCCCAGATGAATGAGCTCCCCGAGCCGCTGCCGTCTCCCTCGGCTCGATGCCACCCAGCCACTCTCTACTCTGTGATGGAAACCCGGGTGTGTGGGGCCCGGGATTCTGCTCAGGTCGAAGGACATGCCCTCCTCCCCGAGCGAGCAGCGTCTGCGCCCACACAGCAGAACCGGCCGTTCTCCCGCCTGACCGGAGGAAAGGCAGTGGGGGCAATGGGAAAGTCTTGCCCCAATGTCGTCACCACCCCCCGCCCCCCGCAACAATGGGCTTTGTGCCCATGGACAGAGTCATGGAGTGACCCTGTGTTGTGCCATGCATCCGGTGACCAAGATCAGGGGCAGATGCTGTCTTCAGCCAGCTGGGAAGCTTCCATGACCTTCTCCAGGAAAAGCAAATTCTTCCAAACGGGGTGCCCGAGGAGGTGCTTTATGCCCGGTTCTCGGTTTTAAGCTAGAACACGCTATTCTTTCATCTCAGAAGCTAGGAAGCCTCTGAGCATCTCCTCTGTGACAGTGTCACTGTGACCCTCGAGCTGCCCGCGTGGAGACAGACCCCCCCCACGGGGGTGGCTGGGCACTGTCTGGCCTCCGCACGGGGGTCGGGTGTGGACTGGAGCTCAGATAACTCACACGTTGGGCTGAGGGTTTTGATTCACCTACCTGCATAAGGAAGGCTTCGCCGGAGGAGAATCCACTCTCCTGCCTTTAAAAGAAAAGTGACTGGCAAACAACAAAGCCAGAGTCCTGGGGTCACAGCCCCACAGCCTCGGGTGCCCTCGCCGCCCGCCTGCCCCCGCCCTTCCGCAGAGGCCACGCCGCCCGGCCCGTGGGCACAGAGCTGCTGCATGCGGCTGCAGGCCAGGACCCTCAGTGAGCACAGTTACTGCTGAGGGGTGCCGGCCCCAGGGCTTGTGAAGTGCAGCCCCAGCCCCCGCGGGGTTCTTGCCCCCACAGACCCCTCGTGGGCTCCCAGGCAGCACCACGGGCCCAGGGACTGGCCACTGGTCAGGGTGAAGGTCCCGCCCCCCTTGGCTCTGACCTCATGCGTGCACCATGCCCGGACAAGGAGCCTCCGTGGACGGGCGGATTCTGCTGAGCCCACGCTGCGCCTGGACGCAGGTGACCCTGCGAAGGCGATTGACCGCTTCTGCTGCTAATGAGGGTCCTTGATGTTTCGAGTGTGGTTTCGGGCCATCTGCGTCCAGCCCAGATGGAACATGAGAGGCAGGGGAGGCTTCACTCCAGCGCGGGCGAGCGCGTCTCTGAGCAGGGTGGCCGTGACAGGCTCCGGGGACCGCTCCTTCTTGGCCTGTGGACGCCGCCCTCCAGCTGTGCCAGTGGCGGAGAGAGGGGGCGCCCCGTGCCCCCCCACTGATCCGGAGAAGCACATGGCCTGGCCGTCTGGGTCTCCCCGCCGAGGAGCCCACCCACACCCCCAGCCAAGTGTGCGGCGGGTCCCAGCCGGGCAGGGGCAGCTCTGAGAGAACAGACGCACGGACAGCTCGAGTCCGCGGGAACGACACGCCAAGGCCACACGCTCACGGGGGCCGGATGGGGCACACGAAGAGCCCGCGGAGCACGTGCTGCCTCGGGTAAGATCCCGCCGTGTGCGATGCCCCGGTGGGTCGTGGGTGGTGAGCGGCCATCACAGGGCCTCATGAGCTCCGGTGTTCCATAAGGGGTTAACGTGTCTTGAGTTGTTAGGTTCCATCCCAACAGCGCGCATCAGGGTGGGACCACAGAGTGCGGTCACAGGGCCGCGCACACCGGGGTTGCCCGCGCCGGCGCCCAGCGGTCCTGGCGGAGACTCCAGGCGGACACGTCATCTCGGTCCCTCTGTTCATGAAGGAGCATACGCGCAGGTTTGGGAACTCTGGAAAGCATGGAGGATCAGCCACCATGGCTGGGACATGAGCCACGCCTACCTTTAGGATATGGGGTCAGTGCCCCGCAACTCCCGTGGCCCCTCATGCAGCCGCTCAGGTGCCCGCAGTGTGGTGCCCAGTGCTTGGCCCTGGCCCACCTGGTCCCTGCCACTGCGGGCAGAGGTGAGCCGGTCCTGCTAACGTGGAACATGCCAGAGCCTGGCCCGCACCCCGCCATCCGCCACCATCCACACGGACAGCGCGTCCAGGCCGGTGAGGAGTCAGGTCCCCGGGCAGGGTGGGGGGCAGTCACAGGATGTGTGGCCGGAGGAGGAAAGCCCTAGACCAGCCCCGTCCTGAGGGCGGATTTAAGGCCAGAACAAGGGAAACTGTCAAACCCTGGCCACTGTGGCCCCAGAACCGGCTGCACAGGACTCTGGGGCTGAGGGCCCTCCTGGGGGCACGGGTGTTGGTCCCCCCCCAGCCTCCTCCCCTGGCCGTCACAGCCAGACTGCCACCCTCGGGTCTGACGGCTCCACCAGCAGGCTGGCCCGTCCAAGGTGGACGCGAGGCTGGACAGTGGTCGGCACAGACCCCGAGCCTGCCCTGTCAGCAGCGAGCCACCAGCCATGGGGACGAGGACGGGGAGCCTGTGAGTCAGGGGCCGGGAGCTCAGCGCTGTGCCGGCTGGCCGGGTGGTCAGCGGTCAGTGCAGTGGGGTCAGGAGGGCCGAGCCACAGGCAGCAGCCGGGACACATGCGAGGTGACTGGTGGCGGGACAGTGCCCACCGTGGGCCCTGGATGGAGCAGGGTGTCCCTCGAGGTCTGCTCTTCCCTTGGAGGCCCCGGCAGTGGTGGGGGAGAGCTGCGCCCAGGGTCTGGGGTGAGGACGGCCTCCCCGGGCTTCTGGGCGGCCCGTCAGCCCCTGCCCATCGTGACCGCCCTCACCTGTCCTCAGGCACGGACCTTCCTGCACGCAGCCTCCTATCCTCTCCTCTGTGGCAGGTGTACTGAGGTCCCAGGGGGGCGGCGGGCCGTGGCCCTGCCTGCAGATTGCCAGCCAGCTCCATGGAGGACGCACCACACGTGCAGCCCCTCCCTGGAGGAAGAAAGCCCCAGGATTACCAACATTATCACTAATGAAATATTTACAGGAAAACCAAAGCAGGACATTTTTCTAGTTAATTAAAACCGTGCATCTTGCTGGTGGGGTTGTTGCGATTATGTAAGCAAGTTCCCGGTGCTGGCTGAGGGGGAACCCACGTGGGCAGGTGACCCGGGGGCTCCTGGGTGAGGTGGTGAGGCGTCCAGGCTGGGAGTTGACCTTGTAATGCTGAAGGGGCTGGACGGGACGACGGGGGAGCAGACCCCAGGAAAAGGCACGGCCCCCCCAAGTGTAAACATGGCTGATAGGAATGACCCCAAAAAGGCTGGAGGGCCTGATGGCTAGCCTGAGCACCCAGACCCAGTCCCGGGAAGGCTCTTGTTCTGGGGATGGGGTCAGGAGGGTCTATTCAGCAGGGAGGAGCATGCTGGGGTTTGCCTTTGGAAAAATGAAAAGGAGAAGTTTCTGTCTTCCCTCAGTTGCGCTGAACGCGAGCACACAAGACCTCAGACGGCCTCCCGAAATTGCAAGTGGGCAACATCATTACCCTGCTTGAAGCTGGGGAAGCTGAGCAAGAGAGGTCAAGCACCCTGCCTGATTCCCAGGGTCTGCTCCTGGCTCCAAGGGTCTGCACACAGGATGGGGGTCTCACATGTGTGGCCATTCATGTGGACATCACGGGAAGAGCCCCAGCTTCCAGGCCAGGGCATGGGGAGCAGGGCCTACACCCAGGCACCCCGTCTTCCCGCATGCCAGGATGCGTGCCCCCTGGGCGGGAGAATCCCCAAGGGCACAGGGACCCTCCAGCTGAGAGCTGAGGGAGGTGAAGCCGGGTCAGCCCTGGGCTAGACTGGGACCCCCACACACTGCACGCCCACTGTGGGGGGTGGGCTCGGTGGTGTGGCCCACCCCCTCCAAGATCCCGGAATCTACTCCTACTACCAGACCCTGAGGTTCTCCAGTGGACACCTCACCAGGAGTCCATCAGCTTGGAAAAAGGGACCTCCCTGGGCCAAAGCTGACCCTGCCCAGGGGTCCCAGGGGCCCCAGAACATTCCCCCGCTCCACAGCAGCCTGCCCCTGCCGCCCAGGCCTCCCACCCCCATGACCTGGGTCTGGGTAGAGGGAAGCATGGTCCCACAGAGGCCATAGGGACAAGCCTTCATCATCCTTTCCTGGGGCCCCAGGAGTGAATCACGGTGGTACCAGGTGGTGGGAGGAGGGCAGCCAGGTGGACGGAACAAATGCGGAGAACGTGGACTGGACAAGGTCTGCGTGCCCAGGTGAGGCCCAGGTGAGGCCCAGGTAAGGCCCGGGTGAGCCCCAGGTAAGGCCCGGGTGAGCCCCAGGTAAGGCCCGGGTGAGTCTCAGGTGAGGTCCAGGTGAGGCCCAGGTGAGGCCCAGGTGAGCCCCAGGAGAGGCCCAGGTGAGGTCCAGGTGAGGCCCAGGTGAGGTCCAGGTGAGACCCAGGAGAGGCCCAGGTGCCACTGCTCTGAGCCAGCCACCAGGGATGGCTCTCTGCTGGGTGCCTGGTTCCCACGGCTGAACCGGGACCCTGGGGGGCTGGGTAGGGCAGGGCTGGGACGATGGGATCATCCCAGGATGGCCGACAGCATGATGGCTACTTGGCCAGTCGAGTGTGTCCTCTTACCTTCGGACCGTGCTGCATGGCGGCCACGTGCCTGACCTCGAGCTGGCAGGAGGCCAGGACCGAACAGAGGGCAGCAGGCTGTGTCCAGAAGATGAGGCGCTGCCTGGACGTGCCCCAATACCAGCTCAGCTTCTAGCCTCACGTGGCAGCTTGTTTGCTTTTCTCGTACTTGAAACATGACCTTCCCAAACAGTCGAAGAGCAAACCCTCGTCGACTCAGATGGCAGCCGGTCCGCGGCCACACGTCTCTGAGTCGGGGCTGGCCGTGGGCGTGGGTGGCGTGTGTGGGCACGCCCTGTGGCCCCACAGAAGAGCTGCCTCCTTCCAGAGACCTCACCTTTCACACCAGAAGCCGGCGGGGGGTGGTTCTGGAGCCCACTCTCCCTTTCAAGCACAGAGAGGGCAGTGGGGACATGCTCCCCACCCGCTCCTGCTCCTGACGCCGCTCGGGGTCCTACCTGCAGGACGGAGCAGGGCCAGGCCCCCAGCCCTGTGGCTCCTCTGCTGAGCCCCCAGGGCTCCCAGCCCAGGCAGAGCCGGCCGGTGGGGGCTGCCAGCCTGCCAGCCCGTTTGTGGTTGCTGTCTACACTCGCCACCTCATTTCCCAAAGACCACGCAGCCGCTCGCGGGAGAGGGCACAACAGAGCAGGAAACACACGTGGGCGGGCTCAGGCAGGGCCGGAGACACACCGGCAGACACGGGGCGGGGGGAGCAGTGCTGGAGGACGTGGGCTCCGAAAACTGCGTCCTTCGTGCTCAGGCGGGGGCTGGACTAACCGCCGTGCCCCCCTGCGTCCCCCGGGGCCCAGAACTGCCTGTCTGATGGGACTCCCAGTGCTGCCCAGAGCCACGGCTGCCGCTGTGGGCAGGAGGGCACCACCACCTGTGCTGGGAAGACAGGGGCACCTGGCGGAGGGCGCGTGCAGGACCCGCATCTGCAACAGCTGCCTCGTCTCCCAGCACGGCCCCCTCATGCTGGGCTCACCGGCCGGGGTCGGCCAGGCCCAGCGAAGCCCCCAGGCCCCACCACCTCTGTGCACCCACAGGGCTCGGGGCTCAGGGGTCTGGTCGGGGGCCCTCAGCAGAAGGGAGTCACCCGCCAGCATGCCTGCAACTCACCTGCCACCCCCAGATGGTTGATGACCTAACAGGGGCGAGACCCAGAGTTCCCAGGCAAAGGTGCCTGCACCAAATGCTGAAGCCAGCTGGCACGGCAACCCCCATGCACACGCACACAGGCACACACATGCACAAATGCATACAAGACCATCATGTGCCCGTGCATACACACATGCACACGTGTGCACACGTTACACGCATGCGTGCATGAAATACACACCCCTGTGTGCGCGTTACACTCATGCATGCACAAAACCGACACACGTGTGCGCGCGTTACGCGCATGCGTGTGCGAAACAGACACATGTGTGCACGCATGCGTGCACGAAACAGACACACGTGTGCGTGCGTTACGTGCATGCGTGCACAAAACAGACACACGTGTGCACACGTGACACGCATGCGTGCATGAAATATACACACCTGTGTGCGCGTTACACGCATGCGTGCATGAAACCGACACACGTGTGCACGCGTTACGCGCATGCGTGCACGAAATATATACATGTGTGCGTGCGTTACGCGCATGCGTGCATGAAACCGACACACGTGTGCACGTGTTACGCGCATGCGTGCACGAAACAGACACACGTGCGCACACGTTACACGCATGCGTGCACATGAACACACCTGTGCACACACACATCGCATGCCTGCCATCCCCAGGAGTCACCTCGAGCCGTTTGCTGCCAGACGCACCTGTGAGCTTGCAGCGTGGCTCATCCTGGAGTCCACTCGCTCACCTACCAGAGGGGGAGTGCAGAATGGTTGGGGAGGAGCCGGACGCAGCCCCTGCGTGGGGACCCTGGGCGGTGCCCTTGCTTGGGGAGAAGAGAACGTCGTGACCTCACATTAAAATCCAGACTGTCGATCTGATTTTAACACCATGATTTTATACAGGATGTTTTAAGAAAAAATAAAAAGATTTTTTTACCCTGAAAAAATATAATTTTGCTTTTGTAAAACCTATCGACAATCCCTGTGACTTCCCTTTTGTTCAGTAAGCTTCTTGAACCACGAGGCTACAGCTTCCTTCTAATGGTTTAATATCAGACGTCAGTCGAGGCTGCTCCAGCAAGACACTCTTTCTGAACAAATGAAAAATGTTTTTCTACAGATTTAGATAAAAAGCTAAGGTTGTTTGGGCGGAAATGTTTTGCTTCCATGTGGTATTGTTGTGCATCACACACCCTCACGAGGGTCTTTCCAGCACCTTCCAGGCCGGCTGTCTTCAGGGCTGAGTGTGGATCCCGCCGGGAGGTCGGCACCTTGGTTTGCAGGAGGGTGGCCCACAGCATGTGGCCTGGGAACAGGGGGACAGCCGAGGCCCGGGGCTCCCCGCTGCTCCAGGCTCTGCAGCAGACCACCTGGGCACGCACCTCGCACAGCCACGGGCTGGAGAACAGACTAGAGACAGACACGGCTTTCAGGCACCTGCCCGTGTCTCAGACAGCGCAGGTGCTACGGGTCCCTGGCTGAGACCGTCTGCCACTCTGCCTACTGCGCGGCCACCTCGGTGCCTCATACGTGGGTGACGGATAGTCAGACCATGCCCTGCAGGACAGCAGCTCAGCGACCCCGGCCACCCAGTCAGCGAGCCCAGCCCACAGCCGGCAGAGGGGAGCTTCCATCGGCCTGAAATCCCGGAGTCGGATGCCTGAGGGCTGAGGGCCTGCCGGTCAGGCCCCAGGATGCGCTCTGATGCTTCCCACCCACCCAGGCAGCCGGCCAGCCCAGGCACCCCCTCAGGCCCCAGATGGAAACCCCACTGTCCTTTTCTGCCCTGCATCTGGAAGTCACCACGGCCCAGACAGGACAAGGGAGGGAGGCTCTGGCAGCTGGGACGGTCGGCCTCTCCTCCTGCGGTGACAGTAGCTGGGGTAGCTCCAGGGCTCAGAGGGAGCAGTGGGTCAATCCCAGGCATTTGTGGACAGCCTGGAACAAGACCCTTACACACCAGTCCTCCTGTGGAACATGTATTTGAGGTCCAAAAAGCCAAGGAAATGTTCAGACGGACCCCAGCCAGCTGGTGTGTGCCCCTGGTAATCTCGTGTCGGAAGGTGGCTGCGTGGGCCCCCGGCAAGGACCCAGCAAGGTGACGGGCACCCTCCAGGCAGCCACGGCCCGGCTGCACACTCAGCAGGGATGGGCCGGTGAGTGGAGAACAAGCCGCAACAGGGATGGGGAAGTGGGCCGGGGACGCGCACTGCTGGACCGGATGTCACCTGCTCCGGGAGGTCAGAGGAAGAGAGATGGCCCGCCGCCACGCAGAGACCCTGGGGGCAGGGGGACACTGGGGAGTGAGCCATGCTTGCAGCTTGTCTGCCAGCATCCAGTGCCCGCCGTGTGCAGAACAAAGTCGGCTGACACCACAAGGCAGGTGAGGAACCAGGATCTGGGTACCGTCCCTCCTTCAGTCGGCTTCTGCCCGGTCACAGGCAGGGATGGAGATTATCTTCAAACAAACAACATTCGAAATCATCCATGTGGGGTGCCCACACTTGCAATTCAGCCACACACGGAAGTAATTTCAGATTGAAATACTCAGAAGCGCCATCCATCTTGATCCAAGTGCCCCGGGGTGTGGGGGTGGCCGAGGCCTGGGTCACCGACCTCGGTGAGTCTGGGTGTCAACACTGCACAGTGCACCCCGGGAACAGAGAAGAGGCATCGTCTTCTCCACTGAGTGATGGGGCAACGCTTGGGGTCCACGTGGCTCTCCAGAGGCTGGCCAGGAGCTCCCACGGGGAGCTGTCCCTTCCGGCCTGAGCCCCTCCCTAAGCTGTCTGGAGAGGTCCCCCTGTTATGTTTCTGACCCTTTGGAGTGCACAGGCTCACACCTGGCCCTGCAGGCTGGGACCCCGTCCTAGGTCTCCTCCCTGTTGTTGGACAAAGAAATGCTCCCCGCAATGGTGCCAATGTGTCCATGCAGTGTGCATTCCTAGCAGGCTACAGCTTCAACAAGCATGTTCTCTGGAGCTCTTCAGTGAGTCTGGAAGCTTCTGGGTCCCGCGTGCTGAGCAGGGTGTGGACGGACCTTTAAACTCCCCTCAGGATTGCAGGTGTCAGATCTCAGAGCAGACCGTGATCTGTAATCGACTCCCTCAGAATTAAGTTTTGAATCGCCCCCTGTAAGTCCAGAAACTCAGTCGTTACTGGGGTTAACTTGGGTTTCTACAGCTAAAAATATCTGAGCTATAAACTTGACAAATGATTTGAGCTGAATGATCCATCAGCCACATCAGCTCTGAGCACAGGGTGTGGGGGTCCCTGGCCTCCTTGCCGTTCCCACGGCCACCTGATCCAATAATCAGCCATCATCAGGAGATCAGCCTCCCTAGAGTCGTCGGGACGGTGATGCATTTGGGAAGCATTTGCTGAACTTCTGTATAGCCCAGAGGAAATTCTTAGGGTCTGTCGACCTCGGAGGCCAGGCCCCAAATCCTGCCCGAATGTAACTTCCCGGCCCCCGAGCCCCTTGCCCCAACCAGGCCTGCCTGAAGGCCTCAGGCCTCATGGACCTGGACGCAAGGGGCAGGCCGTGCTGCTTCCACACCCGGATTTTCCCAGGGTTTTCAAATGATCGCCCACACGAGTAACGTGGGTCTGGCAGAGCCCCCGGGGCACTTACAAATCCCATGAAAACCGACAGGAGCAAGAGTGAGTCTGAGTGATGCCCCAACAGCCGTGATGAATGCACGTGGTAAACATGCGTTCTCTTCACAAATGCGGGCCAGGCGAAGGCGGCCTGGAAGCACGCCCGCTGTCGGAAGTCCTTGTGCGGACCTCATCCCGACTTTGTGCCGATCGAGCCCTGAGACCACCTCAATAAGCAGGCCCCTGGGGCGGGGCGAGGATTGTGCTGGCCTGGCGAGAGAGCTGGTGTTTCTGATCCACAGACCAGACAGATTCGGCCCGGCTCCCGCCTTCCCTGCACAGGGTCAGTCCCCGCGGGAGGACCCCTTGCCTTCCCGGCTGATGGAACAGGCTGCATACGTGGCCCCTGCCACCCGGCGCTGGAGCCTCGGGCCTTCCTAAATAAACTCCCAGAAAGCACACAGGAACCGGCGGCCGGCCTGCCCTCTTACCTGCAGTGCAAACTGCGTGAGAACGCGGAGCCGGGCTGACGCCGAGTGCCAGGCGCACAGAGTGGAGGCCGCTCTCAAGCCTGACGCTCTGGGAGTGAGACCCCCACCGCTTGCCCAGAGCCAGGCTCTTTTGTGTCCCAAGAACCGACGCCTCAGGAGAGGGGTTTCCCATCGTCCCCCCAGGGGCTGGGCCTGCGTCCTGTGACCCCAGACAGTCCTCACCTCCCATCTGTGCACCTCACCCCCAGGGTTTCCGACACCCTGTTCTTGCTGCGGAGCCAGCAGGCATCCTCGGGGTCCGCAGCCCCACCGTCCCGCGGCCGTGCCTCAGGGCGTCTGTCAGGCCAGAGGGGCGAGCCGCTGCGGGCAGGTTTGGGCGGTGCTTGTCCCGTAGACTCCCAGATGTCCCCCCTCGGGTGGGACCCTGCCTCCTCGTCCTGGCCCCCAGTCACGGGCTTGGATGTTCTGGTTAAAAATAAAAGTTTAAACGCACAACGTCTGAGCAGGGTTGGGAGCCACACGACAGTCTCGCCCAGAAGCTCCGAGAGCCCGGGGGCTGGTGCCCATATGTGTCAATCCTTTCCTCTGACAACCAACGTTTGTTAAAAATTCCTACGCCTGGGCGCCTGGGTGGCTTAGTCGGTTAAGCGACTGCCTTCGGCTCAGGTCATGATCCTGGAGTCCCGGGATCGAGTCCCGCATCGGGCTCCCTGCTCAGCAGGGAGTCTGCTTCTCCCTCTGACCCTCCTCCCTCTCATGCTCTCTGTCTCTCATTCTCTCTCTCAAATAAATAAATAAAATCTTAAAAAAAAAAAAATTCCTACGCCTTCGAATGAAAGCCAAGGGCGTCCTGTCATTGTGGGCGCTCTTTATTGATCATGCCTCACAAAGTAGATGCCATTTCTCTCCTGAAACGTGGATCAAGAGCCCACAGATGCTCCTGGCATTTGAAGGCGATGCGTTCAGAGTCTCAGAGACCTGCGGGACCACACTGGCCCTCGCCCGGGAGGCTGGCTCCGGGGCCTCTGAGCTCAGATGTACGGGCAGGTCACAGGGGGAGGGACACGGGCCTGGCCTCGTGGCTGGGAGGTGGGTGGGCGGGGCGGCCACAGAGGCGCTGCCCGGGCAGCATGGATAACTGGGCCGCGGGGCGGGAGGCGCAGCGGCGTCCCCACACACTTCCCCGAAGCCAACGTGGCCCATGCAGAGGAGCAGACCGAGCTCTGTTTCCGCCGCTCTTGGCTTGTTTAAATTTCTCATGAGCTTTCCCCCCTCGGAGCCTCCTCCCGCTCTCTGCAGGCCTGGGCACGGACGGTGAGCAGGGACGAGGTGAGTGTTCTTCCTAGCGCCGCTCACGGGCATCCACGCCAGATGCTGCCGGTGTGCAGTTCCACGTGCCGCATCTGCTACTGCTCCGCACGTCCCGCCAGGAGGCCCAGCCCCCCGGGTGCCCGTTGCTCTCGGGCCCTGGCCCATCAGCACCTTCCCACCCAGCCTTCCTGTACGCCAGCCCCACCCCCCCAGCTCAATGTCACTGTAACCCGTGGGGCGTAGGACGTGCCAGCATGGTCTTCACGGGGGTCCCCTGCGCTTTGGGGGCAGCTCCTCGCGGCCCCAGAGCTGTCCTGCCCGCCGGTCGCCATCCCGGCCCTGCCCAGGCTTCTCCTCCAGGAGCGAGCTTGACCCTCTCTGTGTAGGCCTGAGTGCCCGCACGCGGCCCCGCCCAGATGGTGTGGGCTTCGGGTGTGGGCGAGCACAGTCCCCATTCCTCCACCTGCTCACTTCCCCCCCAGCGACGCCGCGGCTCAGCCCAGGTCAGGCTTGCACTTGTGGTTCCAGCACCCTGCCCAGCCTGCGGGGAGGCTCTCCAACACCTGTCAGATCGAAGGGTCATCGATCGATCATCCTGGAGCCGGAGTGGGGACCAGCCCTCGTGAGCTGCCAGCGGACTCTGTCCCGGAACACCGGGTCTTCCCGGGCACGGGTGACCGAGACCACCAGGTACAGGCAGGATGCCCACTCAGAGGCAACAGAGGGACCCGGGAAAATACCGTCATCCCCCAGTGGAGCCGTCCGTCACCCGTCCTCTGAGGGTGAACAGGCCGTCCAGGAAGGAGGACGGGGGAGCAGGGGGAGGCCAAGCAGAAGGGCTCAGCCTTCCTGGGCCCTAAGTCTTTGGCCCACAGGGGACCGGAGAGCAGCCCCCCAGGCGGGCCGGAGCTGAGCCCCCATTTTTTAAGTGAATTAGATAGTCTGGTTGGAAACATCTGCAGGGCATTCGGCTGAGCGGCCAGAGCAGGGGGTCAGAGCAAGGTGCCGAGGCCTCGTCTGGGGAGGGACGGCGTCTGGTTATGGCTCCTTCAACCACCTCCTCTGGGACTGATTCAGCCGGCACTTGACCCTCCATCCTGCTCTGGCCGTGGGGGGCTGGGGGCGTCCCGCCTCCGACCAGGCACGTGGGACCGGGTTTGCCAGAGGAGATGCGCATGGGCTCTGCGCGGCCTCCCCACCCACCTCCTCCCGGAGGAATGCGGCAGCAGGGCCCTTCCAGACCAGAGCACACCCTGGATCTGTGGGCGCCTGCTTGAGGTCATGCAGCCAAGGAAGCTTGGGAGGCGCGTGTGCACACGTTTTGCACGTACACACACATCCTGTTACTAGCAGGCCCTGGCTGAGGGTTCATCTGTCTTGCTAACTTACACAAAGCAGCTTCTACAGAGCACCCTGGAAGCGGGAGTTAACTGCTGACAACATCTTCGGCTAGTGCGTGCGTCGGGGAGGGGTGGGGAGCTTCCTTTCCCGGTGGGGGCGGGGGCACGAAACGAAATGTGAAATGGCTGGGGACTTCTGGGGAGGGCCTACTGGCCCCGCATCTGCTCTTCCCACGTGCGCTTCCCTGAAACGGCCAAGCAAGAACAAGAGAATCCTCTCAGTCATGCAGGGTCCCTGCCGAGCCTCCGACCAGCAATCACACCACGAGTCAACACTCAAAAGGCCTCGGACCCCGGGCTGGACGCTGTTGTGTCCACAGCAGGCTGCACGTCCAAACAGCAAGGACACCCCTCCTTTGGCCAGAATTTGGGCTCGGGAGTCCAGCCAGGCCCTGGTGGAGGAGGGGACGAAGGAGCCACCGGAACTGGGTCAGCCGTCCGAGGGAGGTGAGAGCCTGCGAGCTCGGCCCATGTCAGCCTCAGGGAGGGAAGCAGTGGCCACAGTACACAGGGGATGTTGCCAAGAAGGCCCAGTGGCCGTGGGGGCTCCGCCCACTTCTCAGCAAACCCCCGCCCCCTGGAAGCCAGCCGGGCTCCCAGAAAGCGACCCAGAGCCAGCTCTGGAAAGGGAAGCCGGTGGGGAGACAGCAGGGGCGGGTGGGGAATGGGCACCCGAGGGAGGTCAGAGGACCCGAGGGAGAAGTGGCCCTCCGGAACAGGGAGAAACAGAGGAGAAGGCTGGAGGGGGGCCGGGCTGGGGGAAGGGGATACGCTGCACAGATAGACACTCCCTGTGGGGCCAAAACAATGTCAGGGACGTGGCCAGGGGCTTGAAGAAACCACAGAAAACAAGGAAACGAACACAGTTTCAGTGAGGTGGGCATCCGGAGGTGACCACCCACCGAGCTGTTCCTGAGGAAGAGGCAGACAGGTGGGAGAGAGAACATTCAGAGCACTAAACAGTGGACGGCGTCCTCGAACTCTCAGTGATACGGGATTGCTGACCAAGACCTGTCCTGGCGGAGTCACCAGGGCTCAAGAGCAAAGACACAATCATGGAACATCCAGGCGCAAAAAGCAAGTCACAGGAGTGCAGAGAACGTCCCGGCCACGTGCGTGCCTCCCGGAGGGGCCCTCGAGTGCTGAGGTTGCGGACGGAGCCCAGCAAGTGGGCAGGGCAGCGCATCTGCAGGTGCAGGGTGTGCAGCTGACAGCCCTTCTCCTGCACAGAGACCCCGGAGCTCGTGGGAAGAATCTCCAGCGACGGGACTAGGGCACCCAGACCAGACCAGAGTGAGGAGCCCAGACGAGAAGCCACGGGCCCAGGACGTGTGCTCGAGCCCCTTCCATCCAGAACGAGCTTGAACGGTGGGGAGAGCGTCCACTGCAGGACACGAAGTTCGCCCTGCGCCCCTCCTACGTGACCACAGTGGCAACGAGGTGAGGGACGTGGCCGAGGGGATGAAGGCAGTGCACGGTGCAGGCCACCGACACAGAGTACGGAGGACGACGCAGGGTGTTCAAAGCTCAGCATCGGGGCCGCTTCGCAATTCCTGACCGTTTTGTCTGCAGGGCAGGTGGTCTCGGCCTTGGCTGCTCGTTCCAACCACCCCAGGGCGTCCAACGCCAGCCGCACCCCCAACCACAGTCAGGGATCCGCAGGTACAGCCCAGCATCAGTGGTTGCAAAAGCCGCCAGGACCCGTGTGCCTCTCGAGGTGCGACCGGGGCTGCCAGGGCCCTCGAAACACCTCTTGCGGGAAAGTGACATTTCTCTGATGTTCTTCCGGATCCTTCAGCTTCGCTTCAACTGATTTCTTCTTGGTTAATTTCAAGTAAAACTAATTGTATATGTTTTATTAAAATACTATGTATATACTATCCCAATTTTCAAAAGTGATGTCTTTCTAGCTATGAGTACGTGAGCGGTTGGATTTTGGAGAAGTTTTTTACTTTCTTGGTGTTTTTTTTGTGTGTAGTTTGATAAAGAGCATGTATCATATTTTGCAGAAATCATTAAATCATCGCTGTTGAAGGAAACATAACATGGAATGAGAAAATCCCACAAAAGCAGAGTGCGTGGCCTGTGGACACACCCAGGGCCCAGGTGGGCTCCTGGTGGGCTGAGCCCTGCTCGAGGTCCTTTCAGTGTCCGCCCGGGAGTGACGGGAAGGGTGACAGGGTCCTCGCTCGCTTTGGTGCCCTGTGAGCCTGGCGGGCTGAGCTGAGGACCCCTTTCCTCCACGAGCAGAAGGGACATTTGTCCCCCCGCCTTCCCTTCCCAGCAGTTGCGTTTCAGCTCAAATGAGTAGACAATTCTGTGAAAGAGACACGGCCGTTACGGTTGCCGGATCTTTATTCACAGGGGTCCCGGTGGCAGCCGCCAGGGTGCATTGAAATGGATGTGTTACTTCAACAAACCTTCAAGTCTGCACTGAAGGACAACCAGAGTGAGCATCCAAGAAGGATGTTTTAAGAATTATTTAGGATATAAATGTTTAAAAAGCTAAACATTTTTGTTTTGTAAAGAAAACATCATTTTAAGAAACACATTAATGTTTAAAATATATAAACATGAGGGAAGAGAATCTTTTACCCGATGTAAGAGCTTTAAAATGTAAGCATTTCAAATAAAAGCTAATACATTTTTAATCAATCTAGTCTCAAGTAAGTGCAGTTTTGGAGTATTTTAGGAAAACCTTTTATGATAAACTTTCCATTTCTGCCAACATATAATATTTGAAATTATATTTAGTATAAAAAGATGATGCCACATTATAGAATTTAATCCATATGCCCCATTCCAAAATTGGGAGAGTAAGTAAAAAAAAAAAAACTTGGAGTAATAAGGAACATTTTCTTTTCCCAAGAAAAATCTCAAATTTTCAGGTCCCAAATAAATTCCAAATAAACAGTGCAGTGAATTTTCCAAGAAAATTATGACAGAAACACTGAACCTTCAGGGGAAATGGGAGTGCTGTCCTGGATTTCAAGCATATTCGTGTTTCTGAGCTGAGGGGACCCTCACCTGGCTCCCCGATGGCCGTGAGGATCCAGGATTGTGGGGCCCCGGTCTCCAAACACGGGCTCAGCCGGGGTCCACAGGAAGTGCTCCTAGAAGTGGACGTCACAGAGCAGAGCATCAGTGCGTCATGGATAGCCAGCAAGTGCCTGCGTCCCGGGCTGTCCTCGCTGCGCTGGGGGTCCATCATGTCTAAGTAGATACCACCGATATTTCCCCATTGACACGTAGATCAAGCATCTTCCATAGAATGGGTCTACAAAAGCCATTTTGGGGGGAAATTCGAAGGGCGTCTTAAATATCTTGTCAGAAGTGTTTCCTTTCCTTCAGGGTAAAGACAAGTGGTCACCCCCTGACACGAGTCAGTAATTACAAGGTGTCAGGAGCATGGCTCTCTAACTAAAGTCCTCCCAGGGGTGTCCCAGCTGGGGCTGTTCACTGATTCGCCTCCTGGATTTTGAGCACCTTGTGTGTGCCAGGCCCTCCACAGAGTCCTGAGCAAGCAGAGCCCCGGCCCCCCCGCAGACCACCTTGTCGAGAGGGATAGCAAAGAAAAAGCCTTCCCTGGTTATTTCAGTGCAATGTGACAGATGCCCAGAAGCAGGTGCACAAGAAGACAGAAGCATCCTGCCCGCACGGAGGTGAGCTGGAGCCCCAGCGCCACGCACCTGCCAACGGGGGATCGCACCAAGCCTTGGGAGCTGTGCAACTAAGGTCTGAAAGTCTGCATCTCAGGTTTCAAGCTCAGCGGACTTCGCCCGCTCCAAGCCTTCCCACGTGTCACCTGCTCTCCCAGGCTGGATCCCAAGAAGTGTGATAAGGCTTTTTGGTTTCTATGCACCTAAATTTCAATTACATTTCAGAACCCACGCTATTGACTTTAACAGATTATCTTGTTCACCAGGCAGGATTCCCAGGGAGGCCGTCATGCTCCCGCCTCTGCCACGTTGTTGCCATGCCCTGACCCGCCAACTTGTCCACCTCACCCCTATGTTCTGCGCTGTGGGTCCTCAGGACTGAAGAGTCTGCTGGCTGGACTGGCAGCCCCCATATGTCATGCTCGTGTCTCAACTCCCGACACATGCGCGTGTGGCCGCCTACGGAAAAGGATCTTTACAGATGTAAGGAAGTTAAAGATCTCGACGTGAGATCATCCTGGGTTGTCCAGGTGGACCCGCATCCAGGGAGGCAGAGACGGGGTCATGCAGCCAGCAAGTCGGGGAAAGCCGACAGCCATAAAGCTGCTGCAGGCAAAACACAGAATTGCGCCCCCCACCCCCCCGAGCTTCTGGAGTGAGCACAGCCCTGCCAACACCTTGATTTTGGACTGCTGGCCTCCAAAGTTGTGCGAGAGTGCATTTCTGTGGTTTTAAGCCCCCAAGTTTACGGTAATTTGTTAGGGCAAGGCTAGACAACTGATACAGAAGCTTCGTCCTGGGCTGGTCCCAGCTGCTTCTGTACCCGGTCCCAGTACCCTGCTTGGTTTTAAATGAACGAGTTCCTTTTCAAACACAATTGGAGTGAGAACAATTGCTTTAATTAAGCTAAGGACGTGACCTCAGGTCAGCCCCAGGCATGCGTGAAGTGCCCCCGTCTGGACCCTCTCCCTCTCCCCAGAAGCCCGGTGGGGGGCGTCTGCCCTCGCCACCCGGCCCTCAGCCAGCTCTAACGCGGGCCCGAAGCCGCACCCCTGTGCCAGCGAGGCCGTGCCCTCAACAAACTCCTGCCCCGTGCCTGCCCAGTGCCCGGCACCTTGCCGCCCTGCTCAGCCTCCACAGAGCCTCCCACCAAGGGCCATTTATAAGGAACGCTGGAGCTGCACGATCTGGCTGAGCCCAGTGAACGTGCACTCACGGCCGCTGGGAGGTCGCGGGAGGCAGGCTCCGGGGCAGGTCTGTGTGGTTGGCCCCTCAGCCGTCTGTTTGGGCAGTGAGCCCTGGCCCCTCAGTGATGTTTGGACACTGGTGCTGGTGCTGCTGGTTTGGGTGCTGGTTCCGGTCCCGGTGCCGGTGCTGGGCTTGGCAGAGGGAAGTGGGACTGCTAAGAGAGAGGCCGTGCCCGGGTCCCGTGCGCCGCTCTGAGCCTCTTTCTGGCGAACGTTCCCTTGATCCCGTCTCTGTGCACCGCACCCCACAGAAGGCATCCCTGCCCGAGGGTCGCTCCGGAGTGCACTTGAATCGCGTGGTTCTTGTCCCACTGGGAGGGAAATGCATGTAGAGAGTGATAAATGACTGTCCAGGTAGATGGCGGCACACATTCTGAGCTACGAGGGTCTGTGGAGGCAGAACGTGCCCAGTGGGAGCTCTGACCGAGGGAAGGCCAAGGCCCAGGCTGTCACCCCCAAACCTCGTTTGGTCCCCGCCACCTGCTGGCTCCTGCGTTGACAGCAGAAATCCCTCCTTGGCTGTGCACCCCGAGGACGTTTCTCTCTGGGCCTCACGGACGGGTCGCGGAGGCGCTGAGCCCAGGTCGTGCCGCACCCCAGCATAGAGGTGCCCACGCCGTGGCGCTCCCACAGCCCACAGCCTGAGGTCCGGGTGAGCCTGTGGGGACCCCATCGGGACCCCTCGGCAGCTGGGACTGAGGGCAGGTGTGAAGTCAGGGCCGGGCCGGGGGCGTGTTTGCAGTTTGAGGTGAGGCATCCAACACGAACATCCCCCACACCCAGCAGACTGAAACCACCACCGTGTCCACGGCCCGTGGTTCCGAGGGGCTCGGCTGGAGGCTTTCCCGTCTCTGCCGGGCTCACACGGGCTTCTGCGTCCAGCCTCAGCTGGAACAGCTCGTGCCCACCATGTGGGCTCCCGTCCCCTGGGGACCAGCTCAGCTGAGCTCCCACGGAGTCCCAGGCTCCAGACAGCGGGCCGTAGCTACGTGACACCGAGAGGCCCAGGCCAGAACAGGGACCACGTGGCCACCGCCACAGCCCATTGGCCAAAGCTGGCCACAGAGGAGCAGAGAGTCCAGGGTGAGAGAAAGAGCAGAGCCGTGGCAGAGATGCACGGACCAGGGAGTGACTGGCCTGTTTGCACAAACAACCCACCACAGCGGGCGAGGGGTGGAGATGTCGGTCCTGACCCGAAGCCCTGGGCAGGGAGCCTCTGTGGACTGGCGGCCTGAATGGTCAAAGGAGGCCAGGGGCGCCTGGAGCCCGTCCATCTCTAGGGATGGGGCTCTGCCAACCTTTGTCCCTCCCATCAGCATTCAGACCAACAGCCTCCAACCCTTTCAACACAGTTGCCCTTGACCCCATATGCCCCGCAGCCACCCCTCACCTCTTCCCACTGCTCGGCCCTGCAATCTCTGAGGCCAGGACCCACTGGCCCACGTGGGACAAGGCACTGTGGCAGAGAGGTGTCCAAAATCCACCTCAGCTCTGTGAAACCACTCTCGTCTGGACAGCCACCGGAGCCCCAGCGGGTTTCAGCAGCCAGCCTTGCCCTGCTGCGGACACGTGGGGCCACGTCTTGTTCCCACGCAGCTGTGTGGTCTGGCCCCTGCTCAAACAGGTGGCAGGTGTGGGGGTCACAGGGGACCTGTCCTATCAGAGATGAGAACATGGGCCATCCGGTTATGAACAAAGTGTGGCTATAGGACTCAAGGCAGGAGCTCCTGGGACAGCTGGACCCGAGGATGGGGCAGGGGGAGTGTGGGTGAGACCTGGGCAGCCCCACTTTGTGCTCAAACCAACATGACCAGAGGCCAAGCTTCTCCGGGCCTGGCTCGGGCATCTGGGCCGAGGGCTGGGAGGCCGGCCACCCGAGTCAGGCTCTGGGCCCTGGGAGCCTGACGGGTCTGTGGGAGACCAGGAAAAGCTCAAATACCGTGCCCGTGAGAGAGGGGAGCAGGGGCTTGGGGGTGCAGTGCTGTCTGCTGAAACCGTGGGTCTTTTCATCTGAAACGACTGTCCTGGCCCTTGATTTGGTGGATCATTAGGAATTCTGCGCACACACCTCAAGTCCTGAATAATGAATCAAACCATCCTGTGTGATGGATTTTTTAAATGAGCCATTTGCATATTGTGATTAATCACGCTGTCCCTTGGGGCTGGAGCTAGAGGAGCGCTCGGGTCGGAGGCTCCATGTCCTCTGCCCACCCCTGGGGTCAACGAAGCAAACACGCCCCCAGGGCAGCTGCCCGGCCCAGGGCTCTAGGGACGGGGCAGACACACGTGGAGAGCCAGGGCACGGCCATGAAGACTTCCCATTGTGCCGCCATTCGTCCCTCTGGACATCCCTGCAGTGGGGACAGACATCCAAGGCTTCTCAGGGCCCCAGCAGCTCCTAGAAGAAAGCCTCCGCTCTCTTCCCGGCCCCAGGCTGGCGCTGGCCTCCAGACCCTCAGCCCAGCTGCCATCCAGGCATCTCCCGAGAAGGTCACGGGACCCCAAAACAGATGTGGCTCCGGGTGGCTGAGCTGATGGCAGCTACACTCAGCAGGCGTCCCCCCTGGCCTAGGAAGCCCGGAGACCACGTCCACCTTCAAGCCGCTGATGCTGGACAGCTGTCCCCGAGACAGGGACCGAGGCCAAACGCTCGGGACAGGAAGGAGCCAGGGCCCGGCCACAAGTGGGGGCAAGTATTAGGGAAAGAGACCCTCGCCCCCAGGCCCAGCTCCCCCTCATGCCTGGGTCGCAGTTCTAGCAGAGCATGGCCACCAGGAATGGGCCTCCTTCACTGCAGCCCCACCCCGCCCCGGTCCTGCTCACCTGGGGCCCTGCGTCACATCCTGTGGACGAAACCGCACTGCAGTGTTCCCACGTGGGCGGGCGCAGGGCCAGGCCTCTCCCCTGGGCGGGTTTCCACAGACACACGGGGTCCCAGCCCCCACCCCCGGCTCAGGGCCCGTGGTGGCCATCAGTGCAGAGCTGTGGGTGGGAATCGGGTGCCTCAGGAGACGTGCGTGATCCAGGAGCCTGAAAAGCCCCACAGCAAAGACACCCAAATAGACATATTGGCACATTTAAAAAACACTTATCAAAGCAAAACACTGAAAAATACCTTGGAAGTCTAATTTTCCCTTCCACTGAGCACGTCATAAATCCTAAGCCTCGCAGTGGAAGCCAGGTCACACCCGAGGGGCCCTGATTTAAGGGACGTTGGCCTGGAGACGCCCAGCCCACAGGTGCCGGGGGCGGCTGGAGGGCCTCCCGCACCCTGAGAGAAGCTCTCGGGGCTTGTGGCTCAGCGGGAGCACTCTGGGGCCAAAGGGACATTTCTGCATGCAGAGCCTGGACACTAGTCGAGAGACCAGCCCGGACGCTGCCCTCGGGGGGCCACACAGCCTGTGTGAGGACAGCGCAGGCTCACAGGGCGTCAGTCGTGGGCATGTCTGTGGGGTCCTGACGGTCAGTGCCGAGGGCTCTGGCCCCGAGCCAGGAGGGTGCTTTGAAGAGGCCACTGGGTTCAGGCTTTGCTGGTAAGTCTGCAACCAGCTCCCAGGTCCTGAGCTCAGGAGCTCACGGGACAATGATCTCCTTCACACACATTTGCCGAGTGTGTCCTGGGAGCGGGTGAGGCCCCCGTCCCGCCTGCAGGGTCTCCCGTAGTGGGGAACAGAAAGGTGGGGCACGTGCGGCTAAGGGAGGGCTGGGCTGTGCTGGAGAACCAAGGGGTCTGAGGGCCGGGAGCTGCAGACGTGCGTGGGGTGGCCGAGACAGGATGTCCTTGGGAACATGGTGGAGTAGAGAGTGCCCCAAGCCTCCCCTCGCCAGGCCTCGGGGGCAGCAAGACTCACCCCCTCACCCCCTGTCACTGTGTCCACCCATTGCAGGTCACTCAGCCGTGCCACAGCCTTGGTGACTCCTGTCACCAGCTGCAGGGTGGAGGCCTTGTTCAGCTGCATGGGGATGTGACTAGACAGGGGCTGGATGGGCTCAGAGGTCTCCTCTGCAGGCCACGGTGGGCTCAGCTTGGGACCGGGGCCCATGACCCACCACCATCCAGGACACAGTTTCAACGGACCCCCGCTCCCTGGCCATCAGGTTGTCTGTCTCTGGACCCCGCCCCCCGAGCCAAGTGCCAGGGGGTCTCATGGACCCCGGAATGACAGGGTGGTCTTGGCCCCAGGAGAGAGGGCTGTGGCCCAGCCACATGCTTGTGGTGGCTGCCTGGGGCACAGAAGCTCCCGTGAGCCAGCCGAGACGCCTAATGGACGACACTGCCCGCCCCTGACTCTTCGGCCCTTTGCCTTGGGACGTTCTCAGATTTACTCACGAGATATTTTAGGAGCCGTACCATCTCAGAGGCTTCAGGGTGCTCACCATCACCCGGTCCAGCACCAGAGGTTGGGGCCAGGATGCCTGAGACGGGACCGCGGCCCAACTGCCCGCTCCACCCCGCTCCTCGGTGCTGATCTGAGATTCGCATTTGTCATGAGCAAGTCATAGATGGGCCTGTTTCTAGAACTTCTCTCCCTTCCGTGATGCGTCCTCTCATCCACAGGCCGAGCACGTGGCTCTGATCGATGTCACCTGAACGTGCCTGGGTCTGGCCTGCCCGGTGGCCATCACCCCCCTCCTACCATCTGCCCCCCAACTTCTCACGCAGGCTGCGACGAGCACACAACTTTGGGGTCAAGTCAGGGTTCAAATGTCTTCTGCCCCCTGCCCGCTGAGTGATCCCGTACTGAGTCAATGAACTTCTTCAGGCTCAAAAACGTGGGGGAAACCCCAGCATCAGCTGTGATGTGGGGGTGATACCCAGACGCCAGGATGCCGACACCACATGCCCGTCCTGGCCTCGGGGCAGCCCCTGGTGTCCCCACCACGTCCACCTCCTTGCGGCTCCAGGTCACTTGCCTGTGGCCTCGCCCTTCCAGCAGCGCACCAGACCCACCCACGCACCGAGCAGAAGCCCCTGGTGATGCACCGTGACGCCCTTCAAATCATGTAGCCGTGCCCGCTCTCCAGCCCCTGGAACAAGCTCCAAACTCTGACGACACCACTATCAGAAGCCACTTAGGCCAGGGGTGGGCCGGGCTCTGGCCCCGGCGGGTTCCCACAGAAAGGCTTCTAGGAACCATGGCCCCTTTATGGGCGAGGATAAGGTCAGTGAGGCCCCCAAACCAGGGGCTTCCTGAGTGTTGTAGACCACATGACTTGGTCGCCGGGACTGCAGCTCCCGGGCACACCTGATGCAACCAGGCAGGCGCAGCGCCCTCCTTGTGGGGAGGGGACGGGAGCCAAGCCCCGCGGGGGCAGAGTCCCTGGCTCCAGTGACCACTCCTGGCTGAGCACCCAGCTTTGAAAGAGGCACGAGGGCTGAAGCGTTCCTCGTGCTCGCGGGAGGCCGGGGTTTTTCAGGGGAACTGAAGGAGTGGGAGGGCGCACTCATGGCGGGTCCCGTCCCCCTCCCCACCCCACGGGGCTACTGCGGTGGCTGAGCCTGTCTGCACACCCGGCCCCCTGGCCACGCTGGCTGCCAGATAGGCTTGCTAATGCCAGAGGGCGCTCGCGGTGCTGCAGCTGGACACGGTGCCCACAGGTCACCCCCCGCGGGCCTTACACAGGTGCACCTGGGGACAGCGCTTTGACCCCACGGCCTGGCGCTCACTGGCAGCTGCGTGAGGCCCTCGGCTCCCCCGAGCCTTGTCCCTCGCCCTCGGGGAGAGGCCTCCAGAACTGCTGAAAGCAGTTAATGGAATCTGCTGTGAAACCACTAGTTAAATGTGTCCATCCACACGGAGCCGGGGCTCTGTTAGGACCCCTGCAAGGGGTCTGGCCGCGTCTCCCGGCGGGCTGCCCGCCCCCTGCTCCCTTCGGCTCACCCACCAGATGTGCCGGCCTCGCCACAAATGTATTCACGTCACACAGACAAATTTAGCCTTTTTTCTTTTTTTGGTTTTGCTTTTTTGATGAGAAGAGAGCATCTTCAAATGAAAACGGCTTTAGCGAATTAAGAACAAATCAAGGGGAAAAACTTGAAATTAATTTTTTAAAGTCTTCTGTGTATTGTTGTTCAGTACCCAGACTAATGGGATTTGCAGCGATGCAGTTGGGCTCACTGATGACTACGGTGCGTGAACGAGCCGGCAGGAAGGAGCGCTGTGCAAGCTGGCCTCAGACAGACCCAGCTCGGGGACCAAGTGCGCACGCGGTGCCCAAGGACGTGGTCACAACAGAGAGCCAGCCCTTCCTTGTGTCAGAGCACAAAGGTGGTTTTCTCCTTGGGAGGTCAGTCCAGACGGGTCTGGGCAGAGCTCTCTGGGCAGCATTGAGCCGTCCTTGAGGAGAGTCAGTTTATCCTTGGAAGTCCCCCTGCAGGAGCCCCCCAGGTGACCCCCAGTTATCTCCCTCCAGGTGTCCCCACCAGGTGACCGCCAGGTATCTCCCTCCAGGTGACCCCCAGGTATCTCCCTCCAGGTGACCCCCAGGCGACCCCCAGGTATCTCCCTCCAGCTGACCCCAGTTATCTCCCTCCAGGTGTCCCCACCAGGTGACCGCCAGGTATCTCCCTCCAGGTGACCCCCAGGTGACCCCCAGGTATCTCCCTCCAGCTGACCCCAGGTATCTCCCTCCAGGTGTCCCCACCAGGTGACCGCCAGGTATCTCCCTCCAGGTGACCCCACCAGGTGACCGCCAGGTATCTCCCTCCAGGTGACCCCCAGACGACCCCCAGGTATCTCCCTCCAGCTGACCCCAGGTATCTCCCTCCAGGTATCTCCCTCCAGGTGACCCCCAGGTGACCCCAAGGTGACCCCAAGGTGACCCCCAGGTATCTCCCTCCAGGTGACCCCCAGGTGTCTCCCTCCAGCTGACCCCAGGTATCTCCCTTCAGGTGTCCCCACCAGGTGACCCCCAGGTATCTCCCTCCAGGTGACC
>NW_023270265.1:53638801-53649634 GCF_011800145.1 Mirounga leonina
CCTCCAGCTGATCCCAGGTATCTCCCTCCAGGTGACCCCCAGGTATCCCCCTCCGGGAGCACAGTTCTCTACACTCCATCTGATTGACGTTCTTCCCACCAGCTCCGTCTGGACCACCTGGTACATTCCTGAGGTCTGAGAGCCATGGCCAGACGCCTGCTGGTCGGCCTCCGCCTGGGCTCCTGCAGCCCCCCAAGCTTCCTGCACAAGCGGAGCCTGCCCTGTGGACAGTGCTCTGCCGTCGGAGGTGGGGTGGCTGACCAGCCCAGTGCTCCAGACGCTGGACACCCCAGGCCTGCACGAGGTGAGGCTGACGTTTACTTACATGCTCTGCTGCCCCACCAGCAGATTGCTGGATAACTTCCTTCACAGCAAAGACCAACTGTGTTCTGGTTCTGCCGCTGCCCGCTGGGCCGCGGCCTCGGTCACGTGGCGCCTCAGCCTCGTTTATGCTCAATGGTTTCTCTGGGACTTGTGCTCAGACCTCTCTGAGTGCGCTGAATGTGTGGCTTATCTGTGTGTGAGAAAAATATTCTGCAGAGATTGTGACAAGAATGTTGGTAGTTGTTTACAGAGCTGCTCACCAGCAGCGTGTTGTGATTTTCGGGCCGTGTGTCTCAGGTCCCCGGGGTCACCCAGCACCCCACACCCAGCACCCCAAACTCAGCATCCCACACCCAGCACCCCAAACTCAGCACCCCACACCCAGCACCCCACACTCAGCACCCCACACTCAGCACCCCACACCCAGCACCCCAAACTCAGCACCCCACACTCAGCATTCCACACCCAGCACCCCAAACTCAGCACCCCTCACCCAGCACCCCAACTCAGCACCCCAAACTCAACACCCCTCACCCAGCATCCCAAACTCAGCACCCCTCACCCAGCACCCCACACTCAGCACCCCAAACTCAGCACCCCTCACCCAGCATCCCAAACTCAGCACCCCTCACCCAGCACCCCACACTCAGCACCCCAAACTCAGCACCCCACACTCAGCATTCCACACTCAGCACCCCAAACTCAGCACCCCTCACCCAGCACCCCAAACTCAGCATCCCAAACTCAGCACCCCACACTCAGCATTCCACACCCAGCACCCCACACTCAGCACCCCAAACTCAGCATCCCACACCCAGCACCCCAAACTCAGCATCCCACACTCCATGCCCTGCACCCCATGCCCTATGGCCCCCATCTTACTTCCCTGTGCCCACCAGAAGTGCCTCTGAGGGCTCCTGGGCTCTGAGGCGAGGGCCCCACTCACAGCCCAGCCCTGCCACCAAGAGCGTGGCCCCTGCAGGGAGCCTGGGGGGCAAGAGGAGGGGGCTGGTCCTGCTCTCTCAGCAGCCCCTCCAGTCGCCCCTCCCTGCCTCCATCAGCTGCTTTTTCTCTGACTTTGTCCCTGGTCACGTTTGGAGTCGCCCAACCATGGCTCTGCCGCTGATACTCCCATCTTCACTCTGAAAAATATTTATTAGCCTGTTTTCCATTCACTAATGCACCCTTCTCCTGCCTGAAGGCCCAGGAGGGACCCCTCCCTGGGGTGTCCTACCTCCCAGCGTGCAGTACCCCCTTCCCACACCAGGAACAGCAGGGCTCTGGGAGGCGGGGGACAGCAGGGGACAGCCGGTCAGAGGGGCATCTGGCTTTCACAGCCGTGGGGTCGGCTCGGGTGGGGATGGCGGGCAAGGGGGCCAGACGGTGCCTGGGACAGACGCACACCCACTGGGCTCGCCCCACAGACCGTGCCGTGCCCCGACCCGGCCTCTCCACAGCCTGAGTCTTGCTGCAACCACGCCTCAGAGGACCTGCATCAGAACTCGCTGCAGCCTGGACCCCAACACCCTGCCCACGGGGCTCGACCACTCAGCACCCGACAACAGACCCGACAACGTCTCCGGGTGTCCTCAAGCCTGGAGGCCGTCCGCAGGGGCTGGTGGGGCAGCTGGTGGGGCAGCATGGAGAGCAGGCGTCCTGCCCTGGGGGCCACAGGGAGCGCAGGCTCAAGGGACCCTCCACCGCCCATGCCCAGGGGAGCAAGCCCTCACTGGGGGGTCGAGCTCCGGGTGGTGAGGCCCAGCCCAGCAGGCACAACAGGGACCACCTCAGGCCGGCTCGTGAGGGTCCCCAGCTCGCTGTCCTCGTCGGGGACGTTCAGGCCCAACCCGCTCTGCCTGTTAACTCAGAAGTCACGAACTTACCACCGGCCTTCAAGTGTCCACCAGCTGTCGGCAGAGAATGATGGATGCATGGGCAAGAGCGGCCTGCGATCTGTCTAAATTTGGTCTCTGCCCCCAGAGAACAGGACCTGCTGAACTGGGATTTGTGGCCGTGGCGTGGAGCTGGGGACAGGGGTGGGGTGGGCCTGGGAGGTGGCAGCCCCCTTGGGCGGGAGGGCAGGCGTGGCCCGGCCAGGCTGGCCTCTGCACCACCACGTCCACACTGAGCCGGCACCCAGGGCTCCAGGCCCCTCCCGTGGGCCTGAGCCAGGGCTGGTTGTGCTGGTGCAAACATGAGGTCAGAGGTCACTTCCCGAAAGTTTAAGGGCTGTGTCTCCACCCCGAGCGCCTGATTGTGCTTCCTCAGTTCATGGAGAAACGATGGATGTGCATCACTGTGCATGTTTCAGGGGAAAAGCGTGGGGTGTGACAGACTTACACCCGCTGTGACACCACCCAGTAGGCCCGGAGACGGGACAGACGGACGGCGGAAGACCGTCTCCTGTGAGTGACGCTTGGGATCTGCCAGCTGGGGGCCACTCCTCTCAGAACTTTCCGGATCCTCCGTGTGTCGATGCAAAATGAACAACAAGAGTCCTCTTCGCGCCCAGGTGAGGACAGCTGGGAACACGGTCCTCACAGAGCGCTCCGGAGAATGAGCACTTCCTGCAGGGTTATGTGCTTTCTCACGTCGAACGTTACAGATTAGCAGTGGGCAGGAATCACAGGTTTTGTGGTGTGGGAGTGCGGGGAGGGGAGCGGAGAGGGGAAGGACGGGTCTCCTACAGGCCGCTCATTCACAAAGCACCGCACAGGCCCAGCTTCAGTCTTGAACAAAGTTGACACCGTCATGCTGACGAAAATGGTTTCCCTCATATCTCAGGCCTTTAGAGAGCTTTTCTCCCATCGTGTGTCCCGGTCCGGGGCGTACTGACCAGCCAGCCCCTCATCCGCCATCCTCTCCACCCTGCAGACCCTGCCTGGGTCCTGCTGGCCCTTCCGGACTCACCACTGCTCCCCCACCCAGAGGGGCAGAGACGGCCATGGGGCCCCTCTCCTGGCCCAGGTGGAGGCAAGGACCCTCTGGGGAAGCCTTGTCCTCACCTCCACCCTAAGCCTGGTGGGAAGGGGGCAGGATGAGGCCTCCACTGGCCCCCTGAGCTCAGACCCGACCCCTCCCAGCCCTGAAGACCATGCACCCCGAGACCTGGAGGGCTGCTTGTGGGCTCACTGCCCCCAGGAGCCAGGATGAAGCTTTGTGAAACACATGGAAAGGTGAACATCCCTGGGCTTGGCTCAAAGCCCACCCCTACCCCCAGGACATACACCTGCACAGCTGGAGACCCCCGGAGAGGGCTCAGGAGGGCCGCGGGGCTTGCTGTGGGAAGTCGGGTGGGGGTGCAGGCAGGCCTGCTGGGCAGCGCTGCACCCCCTACCCCACACTGGACAGGGTCTGTCGCCCACCCATCTGGAAGCCCACCCACCGCTGGTGGGAACACAGGGAGGGCCTGGGCGACCCGGTCTGTGTCACACGGCCCCGTGTCCACGGATTCCTGAAATGGCCCTAGCAGGGCATGTGGCTCCATGGCAGAGATCGGTAGAGCTCCTGCCCAGAGCACACTTGCCTTTCTGGGCACGCAGACCGCCGCTCACTTCTGCAGCGGGTTTTCACAGCCCGCGGTCCGGTCGCTATGTAAGCCGGTGGGCTCAGACCGCTCGGACACATGTCCCACCAGGAGTCCCAGTTGGGCAGAGGCTGCGCCTGTCACAGTCCCAGCTCTGCCCGCATGGCCGACTCCAGCACCAAGGTCAGGGTGTGTTCTGTCTTCGTTGAAATGCAGATTTGGGATGGAAACCAGGGCTTGGCCTGCCTTGGGGATGTATGCCCTGCCTCACCTCCCCACTGCAGGACCACTGGCCTAGAGCTCCCCTGTGAGGAGCAGTGTTGTGAGCGGAGCAGGAACGGGACCCGACCATGGGAGGCGGACAGGCACGGAGCCCGGGGGGGCCAGACTGCCAGGCCCTCTGCCTGCCGGGAGCTGAGCCTGCACCGTGTTCCCTGAGCAGCCTGGTAACAGGGCCGCCCCATCCCCCTTGTTGGTGGCACCTACTGGGACCATTGCCCTGGTGAGGAGCGTCCACCACGGACCTCCTCAGGGACCACAAGTTGCCTGTGGCCATCATGGCTGAGCAACCGGAGGCGTGGACAGGACACTTGGCTACCAACCCTTGTGATGGGGGCGCCGGGGCCTGTCACGGCAAAAGCTTGAGGAAGGGCCCGGAGCGATCCGCCTGGCCTCCTCCACCACGTGGACCCTCTGGAGGGACCACAGCCGCATCCCCGTCCTGCCTCCCGAGACCTCACAGCACAGTGGGCAGCGACTTTCGGCAGCATCCCCTGCATCAGCACAAGAGGCTAAGGCAGGAAAACCACGTGCATCACCCGCATGGAGGAGGGCGGTCCACCTGCAGCGGGGACGCAATCCCAGCATGACTGACCCACTGTGTCCACTTACACGGCAGGGCTGACTTTATCAACGCTGTGGGAGCCGGGGTGTGGCAGGGCCCCTGCCTCCTCGTGTCCTGTGCTCGGGCTTCTGTTTATGGACCCACTTTCCTAAGGGGGACACCCGTAAAATTTTCTGTTGCTTTGTTTCAGAAAAACCATGGGAATTAGGGGCTTATGCTTAGTCTCTGACCCCAGCCAGGACCACAGTCTGAGAGGTGTCCCAGCCCGGCACCACTGGGGTCCAGACAAGGCCAGAGGTCTCCCCAGACATGTCGCAACAGACAAGCCAGCTGAGTGACCCTTGGGCCTCATGGGCTGGTGACCACGGGACCGGAGACCAGACCACATCTGGGTCCAGCTGAAGCAGCTGGAGGCTGGGGAAAGGCTGGGGCACGGACCAGCTGATGCTATACAGAGGGGACCCCACCCAGGTTCTCCACGCTGTTCCAGGGACCCCGAGTGCAGCCCACAAACTGCTGTGCTGTCATGACTACACAGAACAAGACGCGTCCCCTGGGCACAGCACGCGCACCTCCCCACCTCCCCACCGACCTTGTCCCAGAACAGACCGCCCGTGTCCAGGGAGGGGCTGGGCCCCCGGAGATCATCTCACTCGCCTCCCAGCGCTTCTCTTCCTCCTAAACAGGAAATCCCACGGGATCTGGTAACACGAACCCATCTGGGGACGAGCCAGGATCTGGGCAGAAGGGAGAGCCAGACAAAGGCAATCACCGCAGGGAAAGCCGAAGGAACCCCAGCGGGGCGGCCATCTGCAAGGTGCATCCCCAGTGGGTTCCCCTCAAGGATCTCACGCCCTGAGACCACACCACCGTGGCCACCGTGGCCACGGTGGAGAACACGACCCAGGTGAGGACACTGCGGTTGGCCAGGGGGCCAGGCGTGTGGCACCCCGGGGACGTGCGGCGCCCCAGGGAGCAGGCCCCAGGCCCCGGCCCTGCAGCTATGTGCTCACCCGGAGGGCTGGAGTGTCAGGTGAGGGCTCACTGAGCACCTGAGGGCAGGGTTTCTGCTGATCACCTCACCGAGACTGGAGAGAGGCCGCCCTCAGAGCCCCGTCCCCAGGCCACAGCCCGGTGCTGGCCCTGGGACGGCTGGGTCTGACCCCCCTGGATTCAGAGTGGGGTGCTGGCACAGTGGGAGGGCTGCACTCCACCTGAGTCCTGGCTTTGTTCTGTCCCCTTCTTTGTCCCTAACTTGTCCCCAAGACAGGTGCTCATGTCTGCATTTGCCATCTGTCCATCCCTGCAGGGTTTCTGTGGGCATCGCTCCTTGCGGAACGAGGCCATCGTGGACACACAGACAGGCTTCTGCCAGGACGACCCCGTCACCCAAGAAACAGACAAACCTGCTGGCCACGGGGGCTGAGTGTCGCAGGCGCTGCCACCTGGGGGCAGAGGGCATGAGTCCAGAGTCACGTCATTCTGCCAAGACATTAGAGAGAAGGATGGAGGGTACCCAGGAGGGGTGCTTCCCTGGCTGGGTGGGCTCAGCACTGTGGGGCCTACGGCGGCCAAGCACAAAAGGGGGCAAGGCCCGGCCCTCCACGCCAGGCCCCTTCCAGGAGGTCTCCGGGACCCTGCCCCAGGAAGCATCTGGGAACAGCGTTGAGCAAAGGGTCTCGGGAGGAGGACCAGAGGGACTCTGGTTTCCGTGGCAAGCCACGAGACGGCTCCTCTGGGGTCACGCTGTGGCCTTCCCAACCTTCCCAGGGCCTCAGGAGGGGACACAGGCCGAGTGTGGCACAGGGTTTTGTCAGAGGTAAGGAGTGCTGGGCACTGCCCCGGGCTTGCAGACCAGACGGGGTCCCTTGGGCACGGGCGCCCAGCAAGGGCTGGGCGAGCTCTGTCCCCACACAGCTGCTCCATGTCAGAGCCGAGACCAGGCCAAACACCGGCGCCCACACAGGCCGGGCTCGCTCAGAGCTGGCTGGGCATCCCCTAGGAGGACGGGGCTACAGCGGACTCACTGTGCACACGGAGCAGTCCGCCGCACGCCGGCGTCCGCACTCGAGGAGACCGAGCGAGGGCAGCCTGCAGGCGTGGCAGGAGCGGGTGGGGATAATGCCCGCGCACAGAGCCCATCAGAGTCCCAGACCACGGCTCCTGGGCCGTCCTTGCAGAGGCTTTCAGGGAAGAGGGCTAATTTAGAAAGAATAAAATAAATGACACCAGCCTTGGTGAAAACCTTGCACAGAATAACCTCCTTGCCAGCTCATGGCCCTGGGGGACCCTGGAGCCCATGGGGAAGGCAGGGCCACTTCCGGCGGAGGTCCTTCTGTCTGTCACAGGCTCTGCATGCAGCTGTTTGGGGGACAGGACAGGGAGCAGATCCATGGAGCAGGTGGGATGAGCGCTCCCTGTCTCCCAACGGCCGCCTCATCACACGGGGTAGATCTCGACCCTCGGTCACCATGCGTTCCCTGTGCCCAGCAGGCCTGATGGGTGCCAGCAGGGGTGGGGGTTGGAGGAGGGCAGGACAGGAACCCGGGCGGGGGGCAGCCCCCCGAGCCAGTGAGGAGTCCGCCATGAAGGAAGGAAGACAGCGGACAGACGAGGACGCTGTGCCTCCCACCGGAACAGGGGTCCTGCAGGTGTGGCTAGTGCCAGGAGCTGCCCCTTCTCACCTGCAGCATCAGGCGGGGCAGGGAGAAGGTGCTTCCCCTCCAGACAAGGCTTCCTGGCTCCAGCCCCCAAGTTATCTAAGTGCCCGGTGCCAAGACGCTCAGGTGGAATATTTGAAAGGTCCAGTTCAGCGGACGGCTCCCTGCGGGCCCCCAAGGTGGGGCAAAGTGTTGTGGTGGACAGCAGGTGCTGAGGTCCCGCATGAACCTCCCAGGGGAGGAGGCCGGCCGGGGCAGGCCTGACCTCCGCTGCCCCCCGTGGTGGTGAGCGGGTTTCCCTGGACCACACCCCTGTACCCTCAGAGATGCACGTTTCCTCCCATTCGTTGCTGACGCCTGCTCTGTTTCTGAGGGTTTGCTCCCTGTGGGGCGCCCCAATCAGACGTGCGTGTCCTGAGCTGTCTGGGGGGCGGTCCCAGGCCAGGGTCTGAGGAAGGGCTGGGCCACCAGCCACTGGGATTCAGGCCGTAGCGTCACGACCAGCCACCCGTCCTCGGCGGTCCTGGCTGACCAGGACCTACATCACCGGAAGACACAGAGCGTTTTCTCCGGGAAGAGTCGCCTCACAGGATGGCCGGGCAGCCCTCTGTGGGCTGGGCCCTTGGGCACCGCGCAGCCAGACGAGGAGCGCCGGCCTGGCAGGAGTCCTCTGCCCGCCCGGGCTTGTGCCTTGCCCCTGCCCTGGCCCGGTCCCCAAGGACAGTCAAGGACAAAGCGAGGGAGGTAGCAGGTGACAGGATGGAGGCGGCCTTCAGCCTCAGCAGCCCATCCGCCTGTGCTTCCTGTGGAGTCTGCGGCTGACCAGGACAGGCTCCCTGGGGCTCCCGGCCCAGCGGGTAGCACAGACGGCCCCACAGCTGCCCGTCCTCCTGCTGCCCAAGTCCGGGACCTCCGCAGGCCCCACCTGTGGCCTCTGCACTTCCCACGCGCCTTCCCGTGGCCCCCGGGACCTGCACTGCACGCCTGTGTCCTCGGCGGGGACTGTCCCAGCACAGTGAGCAGGGAGCTAACCGGACACCCAGAGTCCGGGGACTGTCTCCGGCCCGAAGGAACGCCCCCGGCGCTGCCGAGGCCGCGCATCACACCAGGGAGAAGCAGCCGGCCTTTGAAAGTCACCTCACAGCCCTGCATCATGTGCAGACACGCCCCGAGCGGCCGATGGTTTCTAAAGGTTAAATGTGATGGCACTTCTAAAATAATTCTGCGGTTTAAATTTAGGGCACCGAGAAAAGCTCAGCCGAAGAAGGCTCTCTGGCTCCAGGCGGTAACGTTTCCCCCCACAATGAGTCAGACGCTCTGTGTCACCTCCGGCCTCAAGGACCTGGCTTCCCCGTCGCCCCCCGGGCCAGTGCAGCCCGTGACCACACCCGCCTGCCGGGGACCACCTCCCCGCCTCAGGGCACGTCTCCTCCTTCTCACGGGAGGGGCGCTCTCTCCTCCAGGAACCCATCTGGAGGGGTGGGTCTGCCCTGACTTGGGGGGGTAACATGCCCACGGTGATGTTCCATCTCCAGGGTGTGACCCGGGGCGTGCAGGGGCGTAAGCACCGCCTGTGGACACATCCCAGTCAGGCCGGCCTTGGGGGTGCCCTTGAGCCCCCAAATGGAAGTGTCCGCTGATTTCCTGTCCACGGTGAGATGCCTCGGGGGGCCCACCCACACCCCCTTTTAGTGTGGTACCTCCTGTGAACACACCACAACACAGCCGTTCCCCCACCGGTGAGCATCTAGGTTGCTTCCGATTCAGGTATTATGAGCAAGAGCACGAGGAGCATTCCTGGCCGTACTTGAAGACAAAGTGCTCATTTCTCTGGGTAATTCCCAAGATCAGCGTGCTGGGTCACAGGGTATTCACAGCTGAGCCTCAGTGAGCACGACCCGGCCCCCGGCTGTCTGCCCTGCCTCACCCTCTGCTGGCCCCGGGGACGAGGAGGTGACTCGGGTGGAAGCGGGAGGGCAGAAGGACGCTGCAGGGCCCGGGGCGCCCAGGTACCCGGGCCGCCTCACAGCATGTCATGTTGAGCAGAGCCAGGGGACACGGGCATGTGGCAGAATGGGACGTGTCTGTCAGGCTTTCCTGAGGAGTGGTTCATGCCAGGGGCCCCGGCGGCCCCAGCGCCTGAAGATGCTGGTGGGGAGTGGTTAACTGGTTACAGGTGACAGCTGGATCCCAGAGCAGAGGTGGGGACCCCGGTTCTGGGACCTGAGTGGCCACCTGGCTGTGGACAGGCAGAGGGGAAACGCCTTGGGAGCAGCTATTCCCTGCGGGGGGGGCGGGTAGGGAGGGGTGCTGTCTGACCCCCGAGGCCTCACAGGTCTGTTGGGGGTGTTCTGTCCCCCAGGAGGGGGCCGGAGGTCACCGGCGGTCTTCATCAGACAAAGCAACCACGTGACAGGTGCCGTCTGCCTGAGGCTGGAGTCCTCACAAGAAGGGCTGCCGCGTGGACCCTGGGAGGGAGGGGTACGCCGCGGGGTTCTGTAGAAATCCAGTGTGTGAAGGTCACTGCGAGCACAGAGCATGGGGCGGGGGGGCGCTCAGACTCAGCACCCGCCCACGCTCCAGCCTGGACTTCTGGCCGGGGCACGGCCTTGGGCCTCAGTTTCTCCCCTGGGGTCAGGGATGTCCAGGTGAGCCTTTTCCTGAAATGTCGGGATTCAGCCAACACGTGGCCAGTAGGGGATACCGAAAGGCTTAGTAGAAGGGGTTCCTCATGTCGTGATGGGGGCTGACTGACAGGTCTTGGACAGGACAAACTGGAGCAACTGGGGGGAGCACGAGGTGGAGGTGGGGCAGGGGCCTGAGCAGGCGGGAGGTGGTCCAGAGCATCATGTATGCGAGAGCCAGGCTCAGGGTTGCCCTGGAGGGGAGTGCTCCTGACCCCAAACCAAGGCAAGTTTGCCTTCTGTTGGCGGGGCTCTGCCGAAAGCCCAGTAGGTCTTGTCTCTCTCCCTCTGCTCAACAAGAGCAGACCCCTGGGGCTCCAGGAGGCAGTCCCCCGACCCCCACCCCAGACTGAGGTTGTCAGCTTTCACAATCCCCTGGGAATAGTCTGAGGGGATTTTGCCCCACATCACCTGGGGGCATCTGTCAAGTGCTAACTTAGGCCACAGAGCTCCCCACAGGGCCCTGCCCATCCCCACACCGGGATATGTGGGTGGCCTCAGGAAGAAAGACACTGTCTAGGGGCTAGGGGCACCCTGGACCTCACTGTCCTGGCAGTGGCGACCTCCTGGCACTCTAGGCACCAGAGATGGAGAGTACCCTACAAGGTCAGACCATTAGAGAAGGCTCCTCTCAGCATATGGGAGCCAATTCCTGTCCCATCCTCATAGGCCCTGTTCCCATCGTCCCACCCCAATACCTCTCCACACAATCCCCTCCACCAAGACAATCCACACAGGCGCCTCCACCCAGACCCCTCCACACAGATCCATCCACACAAACCCCTCCACACAGAC
>NW_023270265.1:53649644-53665794 GCF_011800145.1 Mirounga leonina
AGATCCATCCACACAAACCCCTCCACACAGACCCTCCACCCAAATCCCTCCACACAGACCCTCCACAAAGAACCCTCCACCCAGACCCCTCCACACAGATCCATCCACACAGACCCTCCACACAGACCACATACCCTACACACAGACCGACCACATAGACCCGTCCACACAGACCCCTCCACGTAATCCCTCAGTGGGGCTATTTCCGTGTTTCCATATGCTTCAGTTTCCAGGTGCTTTGCTCTTTTAATTAACACACACAAATTCTCTGAAGTCCGTTTTGGGGCTCCAGCGGGAGATGGGGGAGGTTTCTCGCTGTGGGAGCAATCTCTCGAATGGCACCTCTGGCCAGCGTGACTGGTGTTTAATTACTACAAACTCTCCAGTGACTTCTCACCTACTCAGACCAAAACCAATAAACAAGTTCATTGATGTGTGAGTGATTGGGCCCGAAGGGCTCCAGGCATCCTGAGGCAGGGAGACTCTGGGAAGATCAGCCTCGTCCTTCACAGGCCCAACCCCCGGCAGGGCCACGTTCTTGTGCAGAGAAGGTGTGGCGGCCCTCGGGACCGGGACCGGGGCTGGAGCCAGCTCCTACCTGCTGCTAGCCCCAGCCCTGGCTCCTTTGGCCCCAAAGCCTGCAAGAAGGGTGGTGAGGCGGCCAGCAGGCTGTCCTGGAAGGTCTGAGGCAGGGACTCCCATGGATCCACACCTACCCTGGGTCTAGCTCCCCACCGGCCACCTGAGCCCTCCACAGGGCTGAACCCCAAATGAAGGAATGGAAAAGGATCCGATGTTTACTTCAGAACGTACTTGATGGTTTTAACTGTGTTTGCCTAAGAGCATTTAAGTCGTCCCAGAGCAGAGTGTGAAAATCTGCCCCTGTGGATTTGGGTTCCAGCCTTGACAGGACAAGCCGCTGTGGGGTGCAGTCTGGGAGCAGGGGCAGAAAGCACTTGTTCTGGGCCCTTCCCGCCGACCCTCGCTCTGCCGTTCTGGGGAGGCCTGGTCTTTGGCAGCAGAGCTCTGTGAAGGTGGGTGGGGTGGGGCTGGGGTGCGGGAGGGGCAACCTGGGCCCTGGGCCCACTAGGGTGCACCCTGGAGGAAGGGCTCCTCTGCCTGAGATGTAGGCCGCTTCCTGTTGCCTCTGAGGACATTCCGCCAGCCAGGCCTGCTTCCAGCCTGCTGACGCAGTCTCTCCCCCTCGGCGGGCTCCTATCCACCCCTCGAGGTGCAGCTCAGAGACTGCCTCCTCCAGGAAGCCATTCCTGCTTGCTCCTCCTGGATAGTCAGATTGGCCGGCCCTTTGATTCAGGCTCAGTGCTGTCCCTTGCGCCATAAATGGCAGCCATTTCCTCCAGACCCAAGCGGAGGACCCCCCCAACCCCATCTCTCAGGGCAGCCTGCCCTCTCCACAGGGGGGACCACCTGCCAGGAGGGTTGCTTCACCATGGAAACCTCTTACCACGAACCAGAGGCTTGCTGTGCTGCCAAGCACACACTGCACATGAGTTCTTGTCACTGGGAGCACGTGACCCGACAGTTGCCTGGGCAGCAGGGACACAGGCCAGCACACACGGTGGGGACGCCCAGGGACAGACAGACGGTGCCTCCCGGGAGCCACCCAGACAAGCACAGTGGTGTCAGCTCATCCAGAGCTGTTCCTGAGAGACCCGAGCCCCGGGCCCTGAGCGCAGCTGTGACGCCAGCTGGCCACCAAGGGGCAGGGAGGGGGTCAGCGCAAAGGTGGCTTCTCTGACCCTCTTTCCAACTGCCCCCAGACCCCTCCAGGGCACGACCTCCCCAAGAGGTTTCCATCCCATGGGGCTCCTCAGGCAGACCCAGGGGTTGGTCCTTCTCTCCATGTTTCTCCCCCTTTGTCCCTCTGTCCCTCTGTCTCTCTGTCCCCCTGTCTCTCAGTCTCTCTGTCTCTCTGTCCCCCTGTCTGTCAGTCTCTCTGTCCCTCTGTCTCTCTGTCCCCCTATCTCTCTGTGTCTCTGTCCCTCTGTCTCTCTGTCCCCCTGTCTCTCAGTCTCTCTGTCTCTCTGTCTCTCTATCCCCCTGTCTCTCTGTCTCTCTGTCCCCCTGTCTCTCTGTCCCTCTGTCTCTCTGTCCCCCTATCTCTCTGTCTCTCTATCCTTCTGTCTCTCTGTCCCCCTGTCTCTCTGTCTCTCTGTCCGCCTGTCTCTCTGTCCCTCTGTCTCTCTGTCCCCCTATCTCTCTGTCTCTCTATCCTTCTGTCTCTCTGTCCCCCTGTGTCTCTGTCCCCCTGTCTCTCTCTGTCTCTCTGTCCCCTGTCTCTCTGTCCCTCTGTCTCTCTGTCTCTCTGCCCCCTTGTCTCCCTGCTTCTCTTACCCTCTGTCTCTCTGTCCCCCTATCTCTCTGTCTCTCTATCCCTCTGTCTCTCTGTCCCCCTGTGTCTCTGCCCCCTGTCTCTCTCTGTCTCTCTGTCCCCGTGTCTCTGTCCCCCTGTCTCCCTGTCCCTCTGTATCTCTGTGCCTCTCTTTCTGTCTCTCTGTCGTGACCAGTGGGGCCTTTGCCTATGAGTCTCTGGCAGGGTCTGGCCTGGGCCTGGCATCAGGAGTCACAGCAGGAGAGGAGGGAGGATGGTGGTCTTGGTCCTGGCCCCCAACGTTCCCTCAAAGGCCCAAGAGGAGAGAGTGGGAGCCGGGACAGCTGGCAAAGTGGGGCACCTGGGGAGTGGAGCCCGTGGTCAGGAGACCCAGGAGAGGTGGCCGGTGGGAACGTGATCTGTGAGAGAATTAAGGTCAGCCCCTAACCCAGGTGTCTGCAGGTTTGACCTAGGAGCTCGGCACCTCTGACAAGGCCACGTGGGAGGGGAGGCAGGACCCCGAGCAGCTGGTCGAGGACAGGTGGGAGTGGTGAAGGGGGATGGCCACTGGCCGTGGCCCTGGGAAGTGACATGCTCCTTGAAGCAGGCCTCCCCCCCAGTCTCCAAGCCTGGGTCAGTTCTTGCCTCAGAGGCCTCTGGGCCGGCCTCCCCCAGAGGACGCCTCCTGAGGCCGGACGTCCAGGTGCAGCAGGTCAGGTCTCAGGCAGGACGGGTTGGGACCGGCCCAGAGGAGGCCGGTGACCAGAGTGCTCGGCGAGGGAAGGAGGAGCTTACAGGTGGGCACTGGGGGTCCCAGCAACCTAGAGACGCAGAGTGCGCGTGAGCCTCCTCACCGAGGGGAGCTGGTCTCAGTGAGTCAGTTTGGGCAACAGCGGCCGACGCAGCTGGGCCATCACCCCAGGGACGAGGAACGCCACCAGGGGGGCAGCCGTGCGCCAGGAGGCAGCGCCCGAAGGGCTGTGAGCAGCCGGCCCAGGAGCCAGAAACCCACACGCAGCCGACGAGCCCGACGTTGAGGCTGGGGCTCCAGGGAGAGGCCTGGGGCCCGCATCCTGCCTGCCCTCATGGAGGCTCCTTACTGGCTTCGCTGCAACGTGTCAGATTCACACACGTTGATTATGCCTCATGGAGAACTTAAGAGCCCTAGTCTCTCATTTACAGCATTCGAACATCAAGCTTTTCAAATTCATTTCCAGTTTAGCATCCTCTGTGCAGAATGTCCCTCCTCCACCTCAGGCTACCAAGTCCAGCAAGGATGCTCAGAGACTTCCAGCAGGACACTCGTCCTGCAGCACATAGGGGTCCCAGCACGTGGGAGTGCGGGCCGCCCAGATGGCCGCCCTGCAGCTGCGCAGACGGAAATGCAGATGCTCAGGAAACAGAGCATCTGTATTTTTCCTGAGTTTTCTAAGCAACAAATAGCCAGGGGCCAACCACTCACCAGGAAGGTGTTTCTGGGCCCAGTGTTGTTTTTACCTCTGTCTGTATCCCTCACCTCCCCGCCGCCAGCCCCGGGAGACACCAACATCACCAATCAGGGAGTGGCTACGCACGTCTGTGGGAGTGGCCGGGAGTGGGGGCTCGGTGGCTGCCTGGGTGGGGTCAGAGGCGGTGATCCCTGTTTCCGCCCACGCCCTGAGGGGCACAGCTAGCCACCCCTGGGGTCACATTGGGGTCCCTGGCCAGGAAATGCCACCAGCTGACATGGGCCGGCCTCTCCCAGGCACGAAGCACCTTGTCCTTGCAGCAGTGACCTGTGCGGGGCAGGGGTCGGGTCAGGGAGCAGCCTGCAGGCTGCCAGGTCCCTGGGCCTGTCCTTCCCCCACAGATGCCACGCACCCAGTGCCCAGGATCTGGGCGCTCCAGGCTGTGGGGAGGTGTGCCCACACCCACGACGGTGCTGTGGACTCCAAGACCGAAGAGGCGGGGTGGACGCAGAGGGAGGATTCTGAAAGTCGTCTTGAAAGCCTGACTTGATGGATCCGGCTGTGTCCAAACTGCATTTGGAGAAAATTGCTTAATCGAAATCTTTTATTAAACCCAGGATTAAGAAGGCTTGTTTTATCAGTGTTTCAGAAGCGACAGGATTAAAGCTGCACAACAGAGGGATTCCAAGTAGGAGACGGGACCTCTCTGCAAAGCTGGGCTCTCGCGCTCCAGTGGGGCACCAGGGTCCCAGGGCTCGTGGGCTTTGGCCAGATTCCCCGTGGGGCGATCTGCCCAGGAAGACGGTCAGGCCTGGCCTCGGGGCCTGTGCAGCCCTTTCCCCACCCAGTGTGGGTCTACACTCGTGCTTGAATGTCATTTCCCGGGACTACCAGCTGCAGGCGGGCTCCATGTGGTCAGGCCAGGGATGGGGGGTTGGGGGGCACGGCCTCTGACTGCTGGGAGGCCCAGGCCCTCCTCCCACACACTCTGTCCCTACAGGTGGCATCGGGGAGCTGGGGTGTCCCACCTGGAGCCTGGCCGAGGAGGCCGTGCCCATGAGAGGGCAGCATGCATTCGCTTCCCCGCAGCCCTGCGTGCGCAGGCCTGGGCGTCTTGCTCTCTGCAGTGGGGCTTGACCACCTGAACAGGGGCGAAGCGTGCGGGCCGCCCCACAGACCACTTCTGCCCGCCTGGGAGAAGGCTGGCGGCAGCCTGGTCAGCAGGGATGCCCACTGGGCCGTCCTCAGGATCTCGGGGCAGCTCTGAGGAGGCCGGGCAGGGGCTGGGGCTGGGGCGGGTCCAGGCTGCCTGGCAGGGGCAGCTCGAGGGGTTGGGAGGGAAGACGCAGCGCGTCTGGGGAGGGTGGGGCGGGCAGGGAGGACCACGGGCCGGGCGGCACCTGTGTCCCACAGACAGAATGGTGGGTTCAGGGTAGCGGGGAGCTGGAGGCGCCACCAGGTCCGCCTGCCACAGACGGCCGTGCGTTCCTGACACCTCCCCGGCCCCTCTGTCCACCTCCCGTTCACCTACATTCCTTATTTCTCCTTCGCCTGTTGGTCTTGTGGGAAAAAGCTGTGGAACATACGGGCGTCCGGGTCAAATATTTGGAGTCTGTGAACTGTGTTTTGAAATTAATGAGGATCTTAGCTTTTATAGACTTCCAAGATAGATAAGCGCGCCAACGTGGGAGGGAAGGATTCGAAGTTTGGGGGGAACCAGCTCTGCATGGCAGCATGGCCAGAGCTGTGGACAGGTGCGTGGCGAGCACCATTGTGACCCGGGGCTTGGGGTTGACTCTGTGGCTCAGTCTCCGAACGGATGTGGCTCCCACGAAGCCTCGAGTTTCCGGAGAGGCCGCCTGGGCTCCCGTCCTCACGGCGGTCCTGTGCACGGTCGGTTTGGTGCTCGTGTCCCAAGAGCCCCCGAGGGGTGGCGGATCCGAGAGCATCCCCTGAGGCTTCTTGTGTCGGGTAAACGCGCACTTGTATTCACAGGTTCTCCCTCAGCATTCAGCGCTCCCTTACTTCTGTTTCTGCCTTATCCCAGTGTTTGCCTTTTCCTTAGTTCTTGATTTTCTTAGTTTGTAATTAATTTTAGTTATCTTTCCTATCCTGCTTTGTGATCCACGCAAACAGCAGAGCAAACTGAATAAGCACAACTAAGGAGTTAATGGAAAAAACCTAAATGTCACCACAAAGAAAACATCATGTTGTTTTTTATTGTTTAAGCTGATTTTACTGGGTTGTTTTTTTTTTTACAAAAAAAAAAAAAAAACCTTATGTAGTCAAGAAAGAAATATCTGAAAATATAGACACAAAAGCATCAGGTACCCAACACGCACCATCCTGCCCAGCTGTGGGCACCAGCGCTGCTGTCCCGGCCCCTCTCAGACCGTCCCCCTGCACACACACACACGCACGCTCTTGCACACGCGTGCACACTCACTGTGAGGCCCTAGGCCAACCATCCCCTACTCAAGCATCTAGATCGTTCCAAATCACTGCTATTCCAGCCTCTCAACACAGGCACAAACGGCTGACAAACTGTTAGAAACTAAAGATGATTTTTATGCTTAAGGATATTTTAAAAGGAAAGGAAGAGCTGTTTTAAGATGTCAAGCCCTGGACCATCCTGTGGTCTGCCAACAGTGCTGATAACAGAAAACCAGTGACTCGGGAAACCATGATTCTAGAAAACTGCCAGGTGGAGAGACTTGCTCTTGACCACATCTAATCTGGTAAAATTGCTTTGGCTCAAGGGCCAGAAGCCTTGGCAGGAAGCATCCAGGCCGAGGCCGAGTTGGAAGGGCAGCCCTGGCCGGGCCACGTGCCCCGGGACCCAGGCAGGCCGAGCCGGTCAGATGGGGGGGCCAAGAGGCTGTAGCTGGGTGGAGGGCTCCGGAGCGGCTGGTCTCCTGGGCGGGTCACCGGGGAGGGGCTACACGCGGCCCTGCCCAGAGATCTGGACCCTCACAGACGAGGTCAGGGGAGGTGCTAAGTAAGTATCAGGGAGTAGCAAGGGACAGCAGGGCCAGGTGAGGGCACTGAGGGTGGGTGTGTGCCAGGGGGCAGGAGTCTCTGGCCGCCTGCCTCCCCTGCTGAGCAGGACCCCAAGCTCCGTGGCGTGGGCTGGGACCAGCTCTGCCTGTATCCACCACCCTGGATGGGGCTGCAGGGCAGGTGTCCAGCCCTGACCAACAGGGACGGGCAGAGGTCGGCCCCTACAGAAGGGGACTTCCTGGAGGCACAGCGCCCGCGGGGGCCCCACCGGGGAACCCGGCCCCAGGACACTGGTTACCATCCCAGCAGGCCCAAAGCCTCCAGGAAACATCAACTTTGGGTTAATTGTTCAGGTCTGGAAACTGGACTAGTCCTGAGGTAAAACCATCGAACCACTGGGCGTTCATGCTTCTGTCTCAATCCGAGCACAGCCTCACTGCCCGCTGGGCAAGAAGCAGGGGTGCGACCAAGGAAAGGTCAAGCAGGAGGCCCTGGGTGAGAGAGCTGCCTGCTGACCCACCTCCCAAGGACTCACGTTACGTCCAGGTCTGGAAGAAGTTGTGTGCAGGAGACGCGCCGCTCTCCTCTCCACGACGCGCCGCTCTCCTCTCCATGAAGCCAGAGCCGGGCTGCATGCTCTGCAGCCCCCCCAGTGGACACCGGCCACGGAGGGGCCGCATCCACCCCAGTGAAGACGCGGTCCCGTGTGGCGTGCCCACAGCAGTGTGTGCCTCGCCCCTCTGTGGCTGGAGGTCCAGGCCACCTCTCAGCCCCGGGATGTGGGGGGGGCCGTGTTTGGGAGTCACCTTGACTCTCACTGCCCGGTCACTACCTGCACCCCGGGTGCTGCCCAGCATGGCTGCTGCGTGGGGGGCTGCACCTCGGCTCTGTGCCCTGCCCCAGGCACTGATGGGTCCGCCTGGTTTGTTGAACCCAACTCCATGTGGGGCATCCAGCCTCACCATGCCAGCCCAGGAGTGACCGTGTGCATGTCCACGTGCGTGTCTGTGTGGCCCAGGGCCCTTGGGGGTGACAATGCGTGGCTGGGGTCACCAGTCACAGAGAACCTGTGGAGAGCAGATTGCGTGCTGGTCTGTGCCTTGAGACTGTTTACAGTTTCCGAGGGAAGCTCAGTCCTTTTCTGACGGGCTAGCGGATGGACCATGTGGGCTGGTGGTGCGCGGAGGGCAGCAGGGCCAGGCGGGAGGGCCTCAGAGGAGCTGAGAGGCAGCAACTCTGCCCCAGGAGTGGGAGCAAAGCCCCGGCACACCCAGCATTCCTGTGCAGCTAAGGGCTGCTCTCTCCCCCTTACACCCACCATGACTCCCCAGTGCCACAGACCCAGCAAGACTTCCTCACACACCCGCCCTCCCCATCTGGTCCCAAACAGCATCCCAGCCGTTCTTCCTCCGTATATGAGCCTCCTCCAGGCAAACTGGCACCCGCATGCCCCCAGCAGGGACAGAGCTTCCACCCACACCCCCTCTCCTGAGTGGGCCATCTGCCCACCGGCACTCAGACACCAAGGGCTCCGCTCACCCATGGCCCGAAGAGCCCAAGGTGGGCCTGCTCAGGCTGCCCCCCAACCCTTGAGCGCAGACACACATGGACTCAAACCCTAAGGACACCTTTCAGAGCTGAAACTCGCCTAGGCCTTCGTTCCTCCGGGGCCTGCCGACGACAAACGCCCCATGGCCTCCCCGTGGCCTTGGACAGTGGCCTAGGTCCTCCTGGGGGCCTGACAAGTTTGTTAATTTTACTGTTTGGTCTCAGACTAGGCTTCACTTCAGGGCAGAATGAATCAGTGGAGGCAAATCTTTGTTAGAAATGGTCTGCACAAATTCAAACTGACGCCTGGGGGGTGGGGGCTGGTTGCCACGGCAACGGGAGAGCCGGTTTTAATTCCGTTCTGCGAGCCTTGGAGGCTAAGTGCACTGAGAGACCCTGCTGAAGGCATGTCCTGTGCCCTCCGGGGTCAGGCCGCGCTCGTGCCCAGAAATGCTGTCCCCAGCGTCCCAGGGCCTCCACCTGCGCCCTCCCAGGGCCCCTGCTCTCAGGACAGGCGAGTCCGGCCTGAGACGTCAGTCCCCGGAGCCAGTCTCAACCCAGCGACCTCATATTTTTAGCAAGCGTCAGCGTGGGGGCTGGACGTTCACTATGGAGAGAGGGAAGGCGGCCCCTGCATTCCCTGAGCCCCATTGTGCCAGCTCTGTCGCCACTGACCTCCCGAGGCCACCGGTCAGGTCTTTGATTCCAGCCACACTGAGACCGATCTGGACGCCGTCCCACCACCCTCCCCCGGACTGTTTCCTCTTCTTCCACAAACGCCTGTGGGTTCCCAGCAGGTGCAGAGACACCCCGAACCCCAAACACGCGCCCTGGGGGTTCCTAGGACACTGGCCGTTCAGCATGGTGGGAGCAGTGAGCCAGCTCATTCCCGAGCAGCAGGGTGGGCTCAGCCCCCACAGGCCTCCCTCCCCGACAAGGCAGACCCACGCTGCAAGCCCCATGCGGCGCCTGAGCAGGCCGTCCGGCTGCCCTGCGCAGAAAGCACCAGCCACCCCCCTCTGCGTCAGAAGCAACTTTCCCGGGGCGCCTGGGCAGCTCAGTCATTAAGCGTCTGCCTTCGGCTCAGGTCATGATCCCAGTGTCCTGGGATTGAGCCCCGCATCGGGCTCCCTGGTCAGCGGGAAGCCTGCTTCTCCCTCTCCCACTCCCCCTGCTTGTGTTCCCTCTCCCGCTGTGTCTCTCTGTCAAATAAATAAATAAAATATTAAAAAAAGAAGAAGAAGAAGAAGAAGAAGAAACTTTCCCCAGAGGGAAGAAACCACGCTCAGTTGAGTGAATTGCTCAGGCATCTGATAGGAGGTCAGGGCTGGATGTCCAGAGATCAACGTGGCCTCCCCCATGGACAGAGGGCAGAACCACGCAGAATGTGCCAGAATAGTGGCCTTCCTGCAGGAAGCGGAGACTCAGTGCGGGAGGGATCCCCACCTACAGCGAGGCTCGTCCTGGACTGAACTAAGACGCCCCACAGCAGGTGAGGGGCACGAGTTCTCGGCACCGTCAGAGGGCCCGCATCCAGGGATGACTTGTTTTGTTCAGAAGATGAGATTTTGGTGCACTGGGAGGGACGAGGGTATAGGACAACCATCCCTCGTGGCCAGCCCCAAACTCCGCTCACCTACGAGAGCAGGCTCAGGGTGAAGGGGCCTGAGGCTCACCTGGGCAAAGTCACCCTGAGGCCATGGGCACAATGTGAGGGCACGTCTCCCTACAAAGCACAGTGCCTGTGACTTCCAGAGTACAGTCATATCAAGTGGGGTCCCTCCTGGTTCTCCAGGCTGAAGGTATTGTCTCATTAGAGAGAAGATCTGAGGCTCTCCACAATGGCCGGTCACACTGAGCCCTGGACCCACCCCGTCCCCGGCCCTCCAGGTGGGACCAGGCAGGCGCCACAACCCAGCAGCCAAGGGCGCCCGACTGCTCACACCTCTGTTTCCCCATCTCACAGGCGTTCGGCTCCATGCGGCATGCAGAGCATTGCTGGCCGTGTGCAAGGGGACAGCGACATCCCCAGCCCCCTCCAGACCCAGCAGCCCAGGTCTGTAGCAGATGCCCTTCCGTGGGCAGTCACGAGGCCAGGGCACCCGGAGACGCAGGGGCATTGGCAGGGTGGCTGTGGGTGGGCAGGGGCACCCCGCCCCTCTCAAAGCCAGAGGCCCTCACACATGGCTGCCCCAACAGCCCAGCAATTCCAAAGGGACACCCCGCACCTTCACCGGGGTCAACACTGGGATTCTGGGTGCAGCCCCCACTGGGTCCAGGCCACAGAGTTCAGGTTCTGGATGTGCCTCTCCAGGGCCCCCGAAGCACCCAAGGTGCTGGCTAGAGGGGCTCCTCCGGGACCTCCAGGGCCAGGCCGGCCCCCACCCTCTGCCTCCCAGAAAGCCACCTTTCCGGGATTGAAGAAGCCCCGGTTCGGGCCCTACAAACCCTGTTCTGAAGCCAGGGCAGATCACAGGCTCTTTGGGACACCACACAGGATTGTGCACAGAGCAAGACACTGCTGGTGACTGCAGGATGCCGGGGGCCACCAGCAAAACCCCTCCTCCGTGCCCTTCCCACTGCCCTGGGCATCAGTCCTTCTGTCATCTCTGGGCTGGGAGCCCCTAGATGGTGGCGAGGACCTGACCTGTGTTCATGTGGAGTCTTTATGGAGGGAACTGCAAGTGGACAAGCCCCCTGGGGCCACCCCAGCTTGGAGGAGTCTGGGCAGAACTCTGAGTTCACAGTGGGCCTTCCTGCCTTCCTCCTTGCCGTACTCATCCAGAATCACCAGCCAGGGCCCTCTCCCCTGGGGGAGCAATCCCAGGAAGCCAGAGTGGGTTGGGGCCTGAGGGGGGATGCCCACTGACACTCACTCTCTGGGCAATCGGAAAATCACTCCACCCTCTCGTTTCACAGCCCCTGCCAAAAGCCCAGGGCTCCTCACAGCGGCCCCCAAAAAGCACCAGGAACGCCCGTCTCAGAGGCGAGGTGCCACGGGTGAGAAAGCCAGGCCTGCAGAACCCCCCGTTAATGCTTTCTTCTTAATGATGCCCCCAGAGTCCAGGCCCAGACCCCCCAGAATCTGGAGACTCTCCGAAGCAGGAACCAGTGCCAGGACCTTCCAGCCCAGAGGGAAGAGCGTGGGTCTCCCCAGGGGCTCCTGAGTGCTGAGCATGGTCCCCAGGCCCCCAGCCACACCTTCCTGGGGGCACAGAGCTAGACCCACTGGCAGGGGTCCTGCTGGCCCGGCAGCCCACCCCCAAGCCTGGGTCCCTACCTGCCCTTCACCCCTCACCTCCCTTCTCGGCACCTGGCCCGTCACCGGGCTGGGGCCGGGACCCTGGATGGGGGCAGGGGCTCTCTCTGCATGGCCCCAGCCCATCCCCACCCGCAGGATCTCCCTGCTGGCTCACGCTGGGACAGACGCATGTGGGCTCCCCTTGGGGTGGGCAATTTTCATTTGAGAATATTGTATTATAAGGCCCATGAAAATTCCTCTGAAATCAATTTTCTTGCTCCCATTTCTGTGCCTGGAGCCCTCAACAGACACGGATTTCCCTTAAAAATAAATAAAATAAAACCATCCGGTCCTCCTTCCACCTCCTTTCAGGGAGATGTTTTAATGTGAGTTGTCTGATTCTGTTGGAAGCGGAGGCAAAACCTGGCCGGTTGTCTCTTTAAATCGGCTCTGCGGTGTGCCGGCCGCTCGGCCGGCTGGCTGGCTGGGAAGAACCATTCCCGCCCTGCCGCAGGGAGCCGGGCCCCAGTGCCCGCCCGCCGCCGCCATCAGCGCCTCCCCCATCCCCATGGTTACGGTTCCTGCTTCCCGGCCCGGTCCTCGTCCCCCGGCTGTCGCCCGCCCTCCAAGCAGGCGCAGAGGCGGCTCGCAGTCCCCACGCCGACTTCGGGAAGCCGCCTCCTGAGGATCGCATCGAATGTCTGCCGGTCCTGGCTCTGACTCATCCCCTCCGGTGCGGAGCCCAAGTCGCCGCGGCCAGGCTGCGGTCCTGCAATCTGTTGATAACTCCACTTGCTGGCTCCAGCCCGCTGCCTCTGGGCATGGAAACCCGTCCCCGGGGCCGGAGAATGCACCACACCTGGTCGGCACCGCGGACCACGGCGCTGCCGCTCCCGCAGCTTTTGCCAAAATAGGTGAGAAGTTGAGCTGCGTCTCTCCGGGGCCGCGCGGCGGGTGGGCCCCGGCAGGGAGCCGCAGGACGTGGCGGGCGAGGTGGGAGCCCGCGGCCGCAGCATCCATCCGTGCCCCCAGCCCCTCGGCCCGCGTGCCAGCCCGGCTGGGGCGGTTCCTGCTGCCCTGGGTGCCGTTCCGGATGCAGATGCCGAATAACTTTGGGCGCCACGGGGGGCATGCAGCCACGGCCCGAGGGGGACATCTGGGGGGCCACAGCGGCTCCCGCGTCTGCCGGCCCCGCTCGGGCTGCTCCTTAGGAGGGGGATCCAAGGTCTGCTCGGTGCTCCTGACGGAACCTGACAGACATGTTGCAGGGCTCTGAGCAGCCAGAACGCTGGGCTGAGCTGCTCGCGCCGGGTGGCCAGTGGGGAGAAGGCAGTGCGCCCAGGAGGGCAGCGTCGGGCTCCGCACGTCCCGCTCGAGGTCCCCAGGCCAGCACACAGCCTCTGTGTGCCCCGGGCGACCAAGCTCCAAGCCAGACGCTCCAACAGGCTGGCCGGGTGGATGGCCACGTAGGGCCAGCCCCGGGCTGAGGCCAGGGGACCCTCCACCCTGCCCTGACCCTGCCCTGTCTTCACAGATGGGGACAGACTCTTGACCCCCACCTGCCCCACCGTCGCCCTGAGGCACCTGGCCCGGGGCTCGACCCCACAGCTGCTGTGTGGGACCTTGACCTTCGGGACAGCCATGGAGGCTGGCGGGGAAGAGGGTGCCACATAATCGGCTCGGCGGCGACCCCACTCCGTCTGGCACTCACACTGCAGGAGCTTGGCAGGGCTCATGGTGAGTACGTGCCCCCACCGGGCAGCAGGGCCCAGCCACGCTGAGGGCGGCCACCCCTGTTCTTGGGGTGACCGTGTGGTCAGTTAGCAGCGTTGGGCCCCTGGTCTCCAGGGCTGCCAGCTGGCCGCTCGGCTGAGGATCTTACTAATTAGCAGGCGTGCCGCAATGTGGAGCCATGTAATCAGGGGAGGAGACGCTGTCCTGCGTCCCTCCCCAGGGCTCAGGTCCAGGACCCGTGAGACCTCCTCTGGTCCCTGGCGGGAGTCCCCGCCCCTCTGGTCCGAGGCAGTCATGTGGCCTTCCCACTGCAGCCCCACCAGCCCCTTCCCCTCAGAAAGTTGGCTGAACGGCAGGGAAACGTGGGGGGCTTCGGCGGCACGTACAGCAGACACGGGGAGGACGGTTCTCTCACCAGAAAGGGGGGCAGGGCGGCTGTCAGCGGCAAGCCGTCCCTAACGGGGACTTGGTGTGAAGGCTCGTGCCGCTTCGCGTGGTTGCTGCCGGCTTGGATTCCGGGAAGGCTGGTGGCCGAGTAAATAATGCATTGTGTGTGCGAGGCAGCGGAGGGCCCGGAGCGCGTGCAGGGAATGCCAATGGCCCCAGGACACGTGGCCGGCAGCAGCCCTGGCTCGGACACCAGCAATGAGTCAAATGCACACCCGATGTCTGCTCCCCAAGGGGGGGTCTGTCTGAGTCACTTGTTGGTTTCCTTCCTGTTCTGTTCAAGACGCCCAAACAAGGTCGGTATTTGTTGCCAAGACTCAGCATCGTCCACACCTCTGCTCCAAGCCTCACTGGCCAGGAGGGTGCCAGATGCCCTAGAGGTTGTGCATCCAGGCTGCTCCTCGGGAGGCTGCCAGCCTGGACAGGCCCCTGGCTTCTTAAGGGACCTCCTGTGGCCCCGAGGTGTCTTGCCCGACGTGCCTGGGGCCTCTAGGTCAGCCTGTTTCTCGGGTTTTCATCCTCAGGTTAGAGCCTTGTTTGCAAAGGGAACCTGTTGTCAGCAGACAGAGGGTGAACCAGGAGATGCTGCGGAAGGCTGGGGGCAGGGGCGGGACCCCTGTGCCTAAGCCGGCGGCCCAGGTGCCTCTTCCTATCTGACCCTGGCCCTTCCAAGCAGATCTGCCCTGCATCCCATCCCCGACCACTGCGTCCACATGCAGCGCTGCCCCTATTCCCAGCCACTGGACACTGGCCCAGTCCAGGACCGTGAAGACTGGTGGGTTACGCTGCCCAGAGGGTTTAGAATCTCAGCAGTTTGTTGGTTTTTTATTCTTGACAAATAACATGTTCACTGGAGAGTCTCCAAAAGAAACGTAGACCCAGCCCCCTCTGGAGCAGCTCTGGGGCAAGCACTTCTCCGCGTGCATCCCTGAGTCTGTCATGTAGACGCCCGGGTGGACGCCAGGGTGGCTATACCCCAGGGGCCCAGGCAATGCAAGGGCAAAGACCAGAGGCTGTGGCCAGCAGGGTGGCCCGGACCTGCCCACCCCACCCTGCCACACTCACACCACCCACGAGGCACCTGCCGTGGGCTGGCGGTCGGCTTCCCTGACACCTGAGGTCGGCAGCCAGCCTTCTGGCTCCTGAGTGTGATGACACACGGTCTCCTGGAGGCAGGTCTGGGGCCATGCTGACCCTCGGGTTGCACTGAGGCCCCTGTCCTCCCTTCTGGACGTGCGCCCCACCTGCCCTCGGCGCTCTGACCGTGAATGCACACAGAGCCAGATACTCCCCTGCGGGGCCTGCAGAACCCAGGCCACCATCACCGCTGTTAGCAAACAAAAGTGGACATGTATGTGCGGTGGCCCTGTTAGTGTTCGAATTCAAGCAGCGACCAAAACGTGTGTTCCTTTGCGCTCCATGATCTTCCGGGATCTTCACACTTACCTCCCCAAGGGAACGCAGTGACAGGCATTGGAAGAGACTAAGAAGTTGTCCAAAGTTGTGCACATTCTCCCTGTTTCCTTTCAGAGCATAGGTCTAGTGGTTCGCCTGAGGAGCAGTGTGGTCACTGTGAGGGAGGCCACGTTCATTCTGCACAAGCGCTGTCTTCCCAGCCACAGCTCCCGTGGCTGACGAGGCGTGGCGGGACTCCTTTGATCATTGGGACATCAAGCGGATCTGAGAGGAAAAGACTGCCTGCTTGCTAATGTTGAACCCGAGAGGGAGAGACCCCACTTTGGGGGCTTCTCTTTGATGTGGCCCAGAGCCAGCAGGTGCCAGCAGCAGCCAAGAACCCCGCAGAGCCCCCACTCGCTCTGAACTCGGGGCTGACCTCAGTGTCAGTGAAGACTATCCTTTGCCACATCCAGCAGGGGTTGGAAGCTGGGACAGGGTAAAAGGCAAGGCCTACTCTGTTGTGCTTGGAATGAAGGATCCCAAAGACACAGCATGCTCAGGACACCCCTTTTCTGCACATAAGCATCCCACATTAAAAAGGCAACAGTGGAATTAAAACCCCTGAAAAGAACAGGGGTAGATGCAGGGTGGCGATGTGGAAGCCTGGTGGTGCCTGCTGCCCTGCTGAGCAGGCAGGGGTCAGGGAGACCGCACCTGAGCCGGTGAGGACCCAGCCTGACCTGTGTGCACGCCACAGCTCATCTAGGCTGCGCCCTGACAACCCCAGCGGGCCACACAAGGTGTCTGTGGCACCTACAAGCACCTGCACGCACCTGCATGCACCTACAAGCACCTGCAAGCACCTGCACGCACCCACAAGCACCTGCACGCACCCACAAGCACCTGCATGCACCTGCAAGCACCTACAAGCACCCGCACGCACCTGCAAGCACCCACAAGCACCTGCATGCACCTGCACGCACCTGCAAGCACCTACAAGCA
>NW_023270265.1:53665804-53679029 GCF_011800145.1 Mirounga leonina
ACAAGCACCTGCAAGCACCCACAAGCACCTGCAAGCACCCACAAGCACCTGCACGCACGTACCTATAAGCACCTGCATGCACCCGCACGCACCTGCAAGCACCCGCAAGCACCTGCACGCACCTGCAAGCACCTACAAGCACCTGCAAGCACCTACACGCACCCACAAGCACCTGCAAGCACCCACAAGCACCTGCAAGCATCCGCAAGCACCTGCAAGCACTTACAAGCACCTGCAAGGACTTGCATACATCTGTAGGCACCTGCACGAACCTGCATGCGCCCGGAACCCCACCAGTTCTCCCCTGTGCTACTCTTCATTCAGCCTCATATTTAAATTTCTAAAATCTTGCGAGCTTACCTTCATCCCAGAAATGGAGACTGTGTCACCCCCAATGCTCCCCTGAATGTTAACCCCTGAGGCAGGTAACCCCAGGCCAGCAGGAGTCCCTGTGTTATTTCCCGCACACCCCGCCAAGAGAAAAATGTAACAAACTGTACAAATGTGATGTCCAGTTAGGGTAATTTGTGCTCTGAATGAATAAATTACTTACCTTTTGCCTCTGCCTTTCCCCTGGGACACTTTCACGGAAGGCTGACAGATCGATGAGATGCAATGATCATTAAAAACACAGACAAGGGACGTCGGGGACTAATAATGAGATCCATCTCAGTCGGTACAGAACAGAGGTGGAGGCGGACGCCGAGGACGGTCTGCATCTCCCGGGTGGAAGAGGCCACTTTCCTACGCGCCCCCTTCTGGCAAAATGGCCCCGTCTTGATCAGACCACTGACACCTGACATAATACCGCCTTCCCCTTTCTTCTTGTCTCTCTCTCTTAACATCCAAGTTGATTTATTTGCAGAACATACCAAAGAGGATACATCCAACTAAAATAATAATGAAACGTAAGAGGAAGTTAAGCCTCAAGAAAAGGGAAAATACAAGCAAACCACAGGCGAGAGCGCCCAGCCTCCAGGCTCCACGGAGAACCCAGGCCAGCCCGTGGGAAGAAGGAAGCCCGGATTTCCCAGGAGGAGAGACATCTTCTTGAGGGTAGGGCAGAGCAGTGAGCAGCAATCACAGGCTGGGGGCCACAGGAGCAGGATGGGTTCTTGACTGAGCCCAGCCTCTCCGATGTGAGCTCCATGCTGGTCCCAAGGGCACTTGAGGGACCAGTCCCAGGGAGGCAGCCCTACACGTCACAAGGATTTTATCTGTGGGACGCTTGCAAATTCCTCCAGGAGGAACTCGTACACGTGTGAACTTTAAAATATAGAATAATATCTCCCTTTTGCATTACCTACTTTGAATTTTAAATGTCACCTCTAAAAATGTAGAAACGCACAGTTGATAACTAACTTGGAGGAAAAAAATAGGAGGCCAAATGGAATTGAAGCTCTGTTTCTTGTAAAACGCACATTGTCGGCACAACTGCCCCGGAGCTCAGACATCCTGCCCCCGCCCCGCAGCCTCAAAACCGGGCCCTCGGATGAGAAAGCGCCCCTGAAGCGGGGTGACCTCGGCCGTATGTGTCGGCCTGGGCGCCGTTCTCAGGAAACACTGCGTCTTGAGCTAACACCCTGATGCGCTTGCCTGTGGCAGGAACGGGGTCTGATTTCCCACTGGCTTAGCAGAAAGGGGTTGGGGTGTGGGGATAAAACTTGGCAGATAGGATGCCCTTGAGCGTGAGTTCTCTGCTGCAGGTCCTGGGCGCCAGGCACACTGCTCCAACCCTGGGATGCTGCACAGGGACACGGGGGCCAGGCATCACGGCAGACTCTGCTTTAGGATGCGCGGGCTGTCATTCCCCAGCCCCTCTCTACCCGCCACCCCTGCCCCCGCCCCCAGCAGGAAGGCGCGGGCCTTTGGGGGAGCGGTGACAGCACCCCAAGAAAGGCCATGAAGGAACTGGGAGTCCCACCCCAGGCCTCAACCCGAGTCGGGCTCCACGCACAGGAACCCTGCCCCAGCAGCCAGGGGCTCCAGGTCAAAAGTGTCAGGGTTTTCAGACTCCAGGTTAAAAGCCATTGTCTCTGGGAGAAGAACAAATGACACACACGAGGGCCTGGGCCATCTCTGGGGCGCTGACTTCCTACAGCCGGCGGGCCTCTCTCCACCTGTCGGCAGCAGACAGTTTCAGAAGAAGCGGCGGTGAGAAGATAATTGCATATCAGGACTTGCCCAGGAAAACTTGTTTTCCTAGACTTTTGCCGTGGTTGACAATTGTCATGACGCCGGCATCGGCTGACGGTGAGCTCTCCAGCACCACAGGACGCGCTCCAGAAGTTGGAGTGGCAGGGAAGGGTGGGTGAGCGCTTCCAGCAGCCGGCACATCCTGGGGAGACAGACAAGCTGGGCCGTGACCTCCCGGCTCTCAGCAACAGACAGCTGTGTCCCGCGTCACAGAAACCTGTCCTTGCCTTCCGTGTTGCAGGACGGAGGGCCCGGCAGGCGCCTGCCACGGCCGTGAAGGCCCCGGGCGACATGCGTGCCTTGGGGAGAAGCCTCCGTTGGGCGCGGGTGCAGAGATAGGGGCAGGCCGGGCCGGCGGGGCTCCAGGCCACAGTTAGCTGTACCCACTTGTCCTGGGGGGCCCGTAGCCGTGGTGTCCCTGTCACCCTGAAGCTGGCATCCTCTGGCTGTCTGTGCTCCTGAGCTCAGGATTTCGTGGCAGTTGGGGCCACGTGCGCAGCGTGGGTCCTGCTGAAACCCCAGTTATCCGGATGGGAGTCGTCGGTGTTCTGTGCATGTCCACACCTGCCCTTCAGGCTTCCTGGCCTGCGGACGGTCAGGACAGTATGGGGGCCCCCATGGGGTCCAGCCTACAGTCTACCACGTGACATGTGCTCCTCCTTTGGTTACATCTGGCCAGCTGCTGGGCCAGGGGTGATACTTCTGGCTTTGATAGCCAGCTAGTCTTTCAGCGGTGACACTGGGAGGAGTCCCTTGGCGTCCAGGTCACTCGGCACCTTTTCCTTGGTGACAGGATTCTATCTGCTGTTGACATGACAGCAGAGAGGTCTCCTTGGAAAGTCCCTGGGCAGAGCAAGATCAGGGTGCAGAGGCCACGGCTGGACACCAGGGTGGCCCTTGGCTGTCCCTGGAAGTCCCTCTGAGGAATCCGACATTCCCTGACTGGCCAGGGCCTCGTCTTCGCTGGACTGACAAGAACTGATCCACCAAGAAAGGAAGCAGCTTGAGCTCTTGGACACACTGCCTTCCCATCCGTGGCGAGGCCAAGGGCCCTTCAAGGGCATTTCTGTCCTTTTCCCGCATGACTCAGGCTGACACCATCCTGGAGGAGCACCGGCGGCTTCCCGCTGTCCCGACCGCCCAGGGAGGAGCCCATCACAGACCCAGAGCCCGTGTCCGCCGGGGGGAGGGGGTGCATCCGCCTTGGGCACAGCTGGCAAGGCTGCAGACCATCCCCCAGACCACCAGCCTGGTGTCACAGCCGGGCAGCTCAGTGTGGTCTCACAGGGGACACCCAGGCAGCCCTCTGTGGGCACCAGCCCCCACCCGCCCTCCCCAAGCCGGGCAGGTCCTGGCGGCCGTGGGAGCAGAGCGAGTGGCTCAGAGCATGAGCTGAGAGGTCAAGAAAGGGTTTCACCCTCTGACCTGGAAAGTGGGAACAAGAGCAGTCACCTAATGGGGTGTATCTATCAGCTATGGTGACCGCAACCAGTACCTGCTGTGGGGGGGCGCTGGAAGCAGCACCCGGAAGGTTGGGGAGAGCCATAACCAGCTCCTGGGGTGGGGGGTGGAGGGGAGCTGGAACGAGCTCCTGGGGGCAGGGGGGGTGGAGGGGGGCTGGAACCAGCTCCTGGAAGGTGGGGGAGAGCCATAACCAGCTCCTGGGAGCGGAGTGGGGAAAGAGGGGGCCGTAACCAGCACCCCGGAGTGGAGGGCAGCCATAACCAGCGCCCCAGGCAGAGCAGGTTAAAATACAGAACTGTCTCTCAGTCCTGGAGCCTGGAAGCCCAAGGTCAAAGTGTCACAGGATTGTTTCTCCCGAGGACACCCTCCTGGACATGTGGACAGCTGCCTTCTCGCCGTGTCCCCCAATGGCCTTCCCTCTGCGCACAACCATGTTGTGTCCTAGTCTCCCTCTTATAAGGAGGTGGGTCCTATCGAGCCAGGCCTCACCCTATGACCTCTTGTGACCTTAGTCACCCCCATAAAGGCCCGCCCCCACTGCAGTCACGTGGGGCACAAGGACTCCAACCCCTGAATCGTAGGGATAGGTTTCAGTCCACAGCAGGGTTTCCCTGTGACTCGGCGAGTTACAACACATGAAGGTTCTGGAACATTGCTCAGTGCCTGTCAGAGGTCAGAGGTCAGAGGTGCCTAAGGCCAGGGCTCCCGTCGGTGCTTCTGCCGCCCACACAGCAGGGGAGGGTCTTACCCTTGGGGCCCTCTCCTCCAGCGTGCAGAAATCACCAGACTTGGTTGCTGGGTGCCCGGCGGGCTGTGCGAGTCCCGCCCGCGTGGCGCTGGGTTCTGCCGCCACCTTTTCTGTTGGCGGCTCGGGAACCCGGTCCCAGCACAGGTGAATCTCGAGGATGCGTATGCCGACACCACGGGAGCTCCCCTCACCGGTCTGATGGACAAAAAGACAAACCTCCCTCAGTTCACGCGTCCAGCCGGGAGCCTGGCCCCTCAGCTTCACGTCCCCGTGGGAAACGCGTTCCCCCTTGACCTCTGGCCTTTGCCCCTGGCTGCGATGCTCCCCAGAGGGCCTCGGGGCCGCACATCCCATCAGAGCGACGGCTCTCTCTGCAGGACTGGAGTCGGCTCCAGGGACGTGACCTGGAATTCTCCTGGGAGATGCTGTAGAGCAGAATCTCAGTGTGCCTGAGGCCGGGAAGTGGGGCTGGGGGCACTTGCTATGGTCGCTGGCTCGCTGCACGGCTCCGTGCAGACCTCGTGGCGTCTGGGGCCCTCAGACAGGTGCATCCCCGGGAGGCAGGGCGCCCGTCACAGACCTCTGCGGGACTCCGCAGACACCCGACAGCTTGCAGGGGAGGGGCCGGACGTGGGGCTCCAGGCAGCGCAGCCAGGGGCATGGTTCCTGCTCACGCGGTCTGCTGTGTTCTTCCCAGGATTTGAAGACCGTCCTCTCCCTGCCCCAGTCCCCGGGGGAGTTCCTGCACCCCGTGGTGTATGCGTGCACCGCCGTCCTGCTGCTCTGCCTCCTCACGTCTGCCGTCACCTACGTCGTGCACCAGAAGTAAGGCCCCACTTTGCCTCAGGATCGCCCGCTTTCACCGTCAGACGCGAACCCCACCGTGAGACCGACCCTCACGTAGCAGGAGGTCCCCAGAAGGCGCCTCACAGACCACCTGCCCAGCACCGGGGTGGCCCTGGCTGCAGCCGGGCGTGGCCAAGGGCTCAGGGACGCCACGCCCTTCCCCTGCAGGCCTCCCTCAGGTCTTCTCACAGTGGCCTCTGTGTTCTCATCCGTCAGGTAGAATAGGTTCTTCCTCCAACGGCCCCGCGTCCGTCCAGGGGCTCCCAGAGCCCACATCCCTGGGACGTTAACGGTAGCTGCCGGAACCCTCACACACCTTCGCACTGTGCCTTTTAATCACAGGGGGAGGGGGACGTCGTCGTCTTTCTTCTGAGCTGGTTTCCTAGCCACCTCTGCCTGCAAGAGGGGATGACCTGGGTGTGTCTGCGTCGCTGGCAGATGCACTGGGAAATGTGAGGAGGGGTCTCTGTCCTGGTCAGGGTCAAGCCCAGAATCAAAGTCATGAGCAAAGCCTAGACTGTGGCCGTAACCACAGTGATGAGAAGAGGCTTGGGCGCGTCCAAGACTACAGTCAGGGGGAGGGGGTTTGGGCGTGTCCAAGGCCACGGTCACGGGGTGAGGCTTGGGCGCGTCCAAGGCCACGGTCATGGGGAGGGGCTGAGCAATCCTTGCCATGGCGATAGTGGAGATGGTCGCAGCCGTAGACAACATCCTAGTCCAGGGACAAGGCTATAGGGTCTTGCTCACAGTCAGCCACAGTCATGCCCTCTTCTCGAAGTACCAGACATCTGCACAAAGAGGGAAGAACCCCGTCCTGGGAACCAGGAGGTGTGGCCAGGGCGTCCCTCCCACCCTCTGTCTCTGTGACCAGACAAGCCACAGAGCCTCAGGGCTTCAATGTCAGCATCTAGCCAATGACCAGGTTCAAGATTTCTCAAAACCCTTCCAGTCAGAGCATTCCAGATTGATATAACACAAAAGCGTCCAACAGACGCACACTGAGCATGCCCCTATGTCTGTCCCTCCACCTGGTCCTTTGGGTGCGCTCCCCCAAACCCCGCGCAGTCACACCTTGGTGGTCTTCCGCTCAGTCCCTGGGTGGACAGAGCATGGATTCGGCTAAGGGGGCTCACCTGCACGCCAGGTCCTGATGGGAAATCTCCATTTCCCGTAGCAGCATCCGGATCAGCCGGAAAGGCCGGCACACGCTCCTGAATTTCTGCTTCCACGCGGCTCTGACCTTCACAGTGTTTGCCGGCGGCATTAACCGCACCAAGTACCCGATCCTGTGCCAGGCGGTGAGTGCTGCCCATGTCCTCGTTTTGTGACAAGATGAAGTGTTTATCTGCCCTGCTTCCAAAGGGGAAATCTGTGATCATTGTCTTGTTTATGAAACAATACCCGGGTATTTGTCCAGATGCATCTCCCGGAGGGAACCATTCAACGTCCAGGGCGCCTGTATCACGGCCTCTCCCCGGCGTGAGGCCCATTGTTTCGCTCAGCACTGGGTCCTGTCAGAGAATTTGTTTTCCACTTGACCAGCTAACTGGACGTTCACTGTCCGGCAAACGGTGCTGGTCCCGGGAATAGGGGTGGGGGCTGCCCTCCCACAGAGACTGGTGGGGCAGGAGCACAGAGACGGGGCCACCTGCTGCCCCACCCCCGCCAGGTAAGGATCCACAGCTGCTGATGCCAAGGCTCTGGCACCAGGAGGTGGCCAGGGAGTCCTGGCCACAGAGTCCCAGCCCCCACGTGGAACCGCGGCAGACCTCACGACCTCAGTCTGGAAGGTCCTGCTCCCCTCTCAGGTAAAAGAGGGACTTCAGAGCATCGCAGCATTGAGAACAAGTCGCCAAAGGGTCTTCTTCCCTCCCTGTGGCCTCACCTGGCTTTTCTTTAAAAAGGGGGAAATACCCGTTGGTTCTGACAGAGCTCAGAAGAGGCCTTTCCCCCAGTGGTCAGCCTGGTTCCCTGTTTTACCGAGTGTGGCCCAGGCCCAGGAGAGGAGGCCCCAAACCCAAGTTTCTCCGTGCACTCCTCCAGTTCCTTGCCCAGCCCCCCTGCTCATTCATGGCCCCAGCTCAGCCCAGCTGGACAGTGACCTCTATGTGGACAGTGACACCCAGGTGGTTTCCTCCAATGCGAACAGTGGCCTCCAGGGTGGACAGTCTCCTCCAGATAGACAGTGACCCCTAGGTGAATAGTCCCCTCCAGATGGACAGTGACCTCCAGGGTGGACAGTCCCCTCCAGATGGACAGTGACGTCCAGAGTGGACAGTCTCCTCCAGATGGACAGTGATCTCCGGGCAAACAGTCCCCTCCAGATGGACAGTGCCCTCCAGATGGACAGTGACCTCCAGGTGCCTGGTCCCCTCCAGATGGACAGTGACATCCAGAGTGGACAGTCCCCTCCAGATGGACAGTGACCTCCAGAGTGGATAGTCCCCTCCAGATGGACAGTGACCTCCAGGTGAACCGTCCCCTCCAGATGAACAGTGACCTCCAGGTGCCCGGTCCCCTCCAGATGGACAGTGACCTCCAGAGTGGACAGTCCCCTCCAGATGAACAGTGACCTCCAGGTGCACGGTCCCCTCCAGTGCCCAGGCAGGAGCCAGATAGGGGCTGCCCCATGGACTAAAGAGCATCTTACCAAGGACTCACCTCTTGGGTTTCTGCCATCGGGGGTGTGTGTCTGCCTGGGCCACATGGAGCGAAGCTCTTGGCCTGGCGTCCACGGGCTGTCATGTTGCTCCCTTACAGCCTTTGTTCTGTGAATTCAACATTTATTGATGGCTGTGGGAGCCGCGGGGGCCTAATTACCTGACACTCGGGGGCACCAGCGCTGACCTTGATTACAAGATGACCTGTCCCCTGCACAGATGGCAGACGACTCCCCCCGGGTGAGAGGCTGCTCCTGCAGGGGGGCCCTCGGGAAGAATCGGGCAGTGAGATCCTGCTCTGGAGCCCTGACACCGGCAAGCCGGCATGCTTGCCCTGAAAACCGGGAACTGTGCCCGTGCTCCAGGCCCGATGGGGACTCCTAGAGGCCGGGTGTCCTCACGGCATCTGAGGCCCAGCCGGTTAGCCGGGTAGACACCCTAGGGATGGCGCAGGCCTGGTCAGGTCCAGAGAGGCAAGGTCTATAGAGATGACGTTAGTGTGAGAAATGGTTGGTTGTCTGGTGGTGACAACCCTCAGGCCCCCGGTCGGAGGGGCCAGCCGATGAGCTCTGGAGTAGGTGCAACCCTGACCTCCCGACTGTGTTTCCGCAAGGTGGCAGGGGCATGACTCCTTCACTCATTCATTTGCAAGCGTGCATCAGGCCCTGACCCACCTTAGGGAGCAAAGCCACTCGAGCCCTGGCTGGGCTGTCCTGCTCTCCAGCAGGCAAGGAGGGATAGAGGGCCGCATGTGCATTCGACAGGACAGAGCTAAGGCCCAGGTTGAGGGAATGGGGGGCCAGCCAGCCCTCAGGGTCACTCTCCCTGGGACTCCCCCAACATTTCTGGAACGCAGGCGTGTGCTTTGCAGACACCGACAGAGCGTCAGTTACTATTACGGAGGCTACTCCTGGCTCACCCAGCATGCCCGGCTCTGCCCACTACTCGCTGGAGAGGAGGCAGGCCCGAGGAGGCGCAGCTGGACCGCCGGGGCGTCAGAAGATGGGATAGTGAGCTTTAATGTGTTGATGTGACTGGTGGTGGGGCCAACATCTGGTCAGACCTCACTCTGGGTGCGTGTGTGCAGGTGCCCTCCCCATTGTAGGGCTCGTCCACTCCCCTGGGGGCCTAGGGACAATGGCAGAGGAGGGAGGGATGCTCTCTGCTGGTCCAGGCTGGGACATCGGTGTCCAGCCCCTGGACTCAGCTCTCCTGGGCCTCCGGCTACCCCGCCACAGATATCAGATGTCTCAGCTCCCACATCTCTAGGAGCCAATTCATCCTAGCAAACATGGTTTTCCCCGGGTGGGCAGCCAGGCCTGCCCCGCCCTGACAAGGGACAGCTTGCCACCACCCTGGCGCCTGAACACGGGACGCCCTGGACCACTTCCCCTGTCCAGGTGTGGCTTGGACTCAGGGTGAGATGATGCACAGCACGTGGCCCAAAGCTCTGGTCGGCTGGAGAACAGATGGTTGCTCTGGCAACAAGATGACCGGGAGTCTCGTTAAGGTCCTAAGTGACATCACGAACACAAAGAGCCGGCCGCTGGTGGTCCCGCGTGATAATGTGCGGCCGCGCTGGCCCTGGGTCGGCGGTGTGACGGCCGGCGACTGCCTCCTTCCCAGGATGGCTGCAGCCTTGTCTGGCGGCCTGGGCGGGGTCCCTACAACCTCTCCCTGTGTCCAGCCTGGAGGGGGTGTCTGGGAGGCGGAACACCGTCCAGGCGAGGCTCCGAGCAGCCGGACAGCAATAGAACGAGCGCCCCCACCCCGACCCCGAAGCTCCTCCAAGGACTTCCGACTATTCCTATTCTTCGGTGATGGCAGCCACACTGCTGTCCCCGAACAGAGAGACGGGCCACCCTTCTGTAGAGGGTGAGGCGGACGTGGCCCCTTTCTCCCTCTGGTTCAGGTGCAGAGGTGCTCGCGCCCCAGTTCCCCAGCCAGGCTGAGGAAAAGGTTGGGCTTGCCACGTGTGTGCAGGGAGCCCACCTGAAACCACAGACAGCTCTGGGGATCCCAACCCACCCATCCCGTTCTCATCGATTATTCTTTTTTTTTTTTTAAGTTTTATTTATTTATTTGAGAGAGAGAATGAGATAGAGAGAGAGAGCATGAGAGGGGGGAGGGTCAGAGGGAGAAGCAGGCTTCCCGCCGAGCAGGGAGCCCGATGCGGGACTCGATCCCGGGACTCCAGGATCATGACCTGAGCCGAAGGCGGTCGCTTAACCAACTGAGCCACCCAGGCGCCCCTCATCGATTATTCTAGAGCTTTCTAAGAAATGAAAATTGAACTCTGGATTTGATAAATCATTATAATGCAATGTTAGCTTTATTCAGAGAATCTCTGTATTCCTTAAACATCTATGCCCTCTCCAATTACAGCCATAATTTACTTGTCTTTGTGAAATGTCAGGTTACTGCTTCATAGGTAACCAGGTGGAGACCAAGGAGGGGAAAGCATCATTAGCTAAGGAAATAAGTGCAGCCAGGGAACAACTTGGGCAGCTGCTGATAGCAATGAGCAACTCGGCCTTGTGGGGAGTGGACTTCAGCCTCTGATCCTGAAGGTGTTTTATGTCATACACACCCCCCAACACCAGCCTACTGGGGAGACCCCTTGCTGCAGGACTGCCCCGCCCTTCACTTGGTGACACCTGTGTGGGGCCGAGCCCAGAGGAAGTCCTCCCTGGAGCCCTCAGGGTCCCACGTCTGGGCCACGCTGACCCTAGGCACATGTGCACAGGCCCACGTGTGGGCACGGTGGCATGCTGCTGAGGGGCACGTATGTGGTCAGCCTCACGTGGACCGCCCCAGGGGTATTGTGTGCACAGGCCCGTGTGCTCCCCAGCACCATCTCTCCAGAGGACAGCAAAGCTAACGAGCTTTGCTGCCCACACACCTCCCCGTGAAGGGGGACATCTGCCCTGAGTGGGGACCCCACGTGCCCTCCTGCTGGTCTCATTCCCTGTCACTACCGAGCTGCCTCCTGAAAAAGCAAAGGGAGTGGGAGGGCTCAGACCCAGGCCCTGGGGAACTCGCAGTCTCCAAGGGCAGCACGCTGGGGGAGATGGCCCCGTGGAGGCGCAGCTGACCAGCTTCTCCCCGCAGGTGGGCATCCTGCTGCACTACTCCACACTGGCCACCATGCTGTGGATCGGGGTGACCGCCAGGAACATCTACAAGCAGGTGACCAAGAAGGCCCCACCGTGCCTGAGCGCAGACCACCCGCCATACCCCAAGCAGCCCCTGCTCAGGTACCCGAGCACACACATGCCTGGCCACCTCCACCACACTGGTCCTGGGCTAGCAAACTGGTTCACAGGGAAACTTGGGGTCCAAGGACGAGCCAATCTGCACAGGTGGCCAGGGTTGGGGCGGGGCACTGGGGGCAGGGTGGGGTGCCGGAGATGGGATGTCGGGGTGCTGGGGTAGAGCGGTGTGCTGGGGGCTGGAGCCACAGGTGAGGGGGCCAGTGTGTCCCTCTGCCTGCTGGGCGCGTCTCTGTGCGACTGAGCTCCACGCCACAAGGGGCTACGGTGGAGACAGCTCTGGGTGGTGGATCCGTGCTCCGGCCTTGGCAGCGGTTCGTTCATGGGTCTCAGTGAGCTGAGGCACCTGCTCATTAGCTGGGAGAAACTGAGGTGGCTCAGTCGCCAATCCCAAGGTGGCCATGTGGCCTGGGCCTTTCAAGGCTGGGTGGCAGGTGGGTTTGGAGACTGTTACTTGGTCAAGCTGGGAGGGCTCATGGTGGGCAGGTGGTCCCCGTGAGGGGCAGCTGATGCCACTGTTAGGCTGTGGCCTGGGCCCTGGGCCCTGGACACCCAGCCCCTTGGACTGAACTCTGTCCAGGTCCAAATTTGAAGGGCCATCGGGGAATACCTCAGTGCACCTAAAACTCATCAGAAGAACTCATTTTGAGGCAGATAAAACAATGCCCTGTGTTGTTTAATAAATAAGGTGACCTCCACCAGAGGTTTTTCTGACCCTGAGTTTCTGGAGCTAGCCAACCCTTTGCCACACACCTAGCAGGGCCCATGGCACTCGCTGCTGACGCGGGCTAGGGAGGCGGGGTGTCCATACCTCGTTCCTCTTGCCAGGGAGGTCCCGTTCCCTAGGGTTTACGAATCACTCTCAGAATGAATGTCCTGGTCTGTCATTGATTGAAAAGCTGCCTGGCTTTTTGAAGAATGACATGGCGGCCTCAGAATATTCTGGAGGCTTTTTCTCTGATGGTGTCACATGTACATAATGAACCAGACTCCCAGGTGCCCCAGGGAGCAGTGGGCCCCGGGCCTCAGGGGGCATGTGTCCCAAGGGCTATGGGCTCTGTGGGCATGTGCCCCATGGGCTGTGGGGTGCGTGGACATGTGCCCCGTGGGCTGGAAGCCTCATGGGCATGTGCCCCATGGGCTGTGGGCTCCATGGGCATGTGCCCCATGGGCTGTGGGCTCCATGGGCATGTGTCCCTTGAGCTGTGGGCTCCATGGGCATGTGCACCTAAAACTTGTCAGTGGGCTGTCCTGTGGGCTGTGGGCTCCAGGCTCCGTGGGTCTGTGTCCTGTGGGCTCTGTGGGCATGTGTCCCGTGGGCTGTGGGCTCCGTGGGCATGTGCCCCGTGGGCTGTGGGCTCTGTGGGCATGTGTCCCGTGGGCTGTGTGCCCCGTGGACATGTGCCCCATGGGCTGTGGCTTCATAGGCATGTGTCCCTCAGGCTGTGGTCTCCAGGCTCCGTGGGTATGTGTTCCGTGGGCTGTGGTCTCATGGGCATGTGTCCTGTGGGCTCCATGGGTATGTGTTCCATGGGCTATGGGCTCTGTGGGCATGTGTTCCTTAGGCTGTGGGCTCCATGGGCATGTGCACCTAAAACTCATCAGTGGGCTGTCCTGTGGGCTATGGGCTCCAGGCTCCATGGGCCTGTGTCCTGTGGGCTGTGACCTCATGGGCATGTGTCCTGTGGGCTCCGTGGGCATGTATTCTGTGGGCTCTGGGCTCCATGGGCACGTGTCCTGCGGTTCTGTGGGCATGTGTCCTGTGGGCTGTGGGCTCCGTGGGCATGTGTCCCATGGGTTCCATGGGCATGTGTCCCATGGGCTCCGTGGGCTCTGTGGGCTCCATGGGCATGTGTCCTGCAGGCTCTGTAGACATGTGTCCCGTGGGCTCTGTGGGCATGTGTCCTGCGGGCTCTGTGGGCATGTGTCCCGTGGGCTCCGTGGGCTCTGTGGGCATGTGTCCCGTGGGCTCTGTGGGCTCCGTGGGCTCCATGGGCATGTGTCCTGCAGGCTCTGTGGGCATGTGTCCTGCGGGCTCT
>NW_023270265.1:53679039-53761154 GCF_011800145.1 Mirounga leonina
TGTGTTCCGTGGGCTGTGGCCTCATGGGCATGTGTCCTGTGGGCTCCATGGGCATGTGTCCTGTGGGCTGTGGGCTCCATGGGCATGTGTCCCACGGGCTCCATGGGCATATGTCCTGCGGGCTCTGTGGACATGTGTCCCGTGGGCTGTGGGCTCAGGGGGCCCAGGACTGGAGGGGCATGGGCTCGGTGGCTGTGCACTAAGCTGGCTGTGTCACACCTGCCAGTCACTCTGGGACCTGTGCTGTTCCTGCTGTCCTGTCTGAAAACCACTGTGACCTCTCCCTCCATGTCCCCTTCTTTGGTACAGAAGCTTGACCTTGGGGGGCAGGGGGTGTGATTCCAGCAGCTCCCTAGGTGACGACCCCTCTGGCAGGATGAGGTGCCAGAGAGTGGGGACACTGGCTCTGGACTCTGCTGAGGGCCTGCCCTCCTCCACTGCCTTCTCTGGTCAGGCCTGGCCTGGGGGTGGCGGTGGGGACCCTGAAGGCTGGGGGCCAGAGTCTTTCCTCCCACACCCCCCTGGACTTGCCATCTGCCCTCCAGCCACAGGCATCCTTACCAGCGATGCTCTTCCAACTGGCCCCCCGTAGGCATCCTTGTATCCATGTCCCCGACCACACTCCCAGCACGGGATGTAGCTCCTGAGTCTTCAGGGGAGGGGAGAGCCCCCAGGCTCCGCACTGCTGGGCCTCACCCTACGCTGAGCAGAGTAGTACAGCAGGGCCTGCTGACTCACGGCGGGGCCCAGAGCTGGGTATGTGGCCGGCAGGCAGGCAGGCCTGTGTCCTCCCTGCTCTGCAGTTTTCCGATGAGAAATAAAAAGAAAGTAGCTGTGGGTTCGGACCCTCTGTGTGAACTCAGAACAGTTTTTTGAGAAAAAAGAAGCCGACTGTCTCACTTCTCACATTGACCTCGCTGCAAGGTGACCGCAGAGATGCGGCAAGGGGTCTGCCAGGGCCCTCGCTTTCCCTGTGGCCCACACCAGGGTCTGTCCGCTCGCTCCACAGGCCCCCTCTGCACTGCTTTGGGGAAAACCAGGACCATTTAGAGATTTCAAGGCAACCACATTCACGTAAAGTTTTACAGGACGCTAGAGAGGAAGAACATTTTGGGCCTGATTCTCCCTCCTGCCTGAGCCCTGGGGGCGGTCCCCACTCAGCAGAGGGACCGCCAGGGCTGAGACCCCAAATCCGGGCGTTAGATGCTCTGCCTTCAAGTCAGGGCCGGCTCAGGGAGCAGAGGGGACAGAGGGCTCTCGTGTTTCAAGATTGTTTTATCTATTCAGGGTCCCTTGCAATTCCATATGAACATTAGGATCCGTTTTTCCATCTCTGCAAAAATGGCCACTGGAGTTTTGATGGAGCTTGCCTGGACCCTGCAGATCCCTTCAAGAAGAGTCATTGACACGGTAACATTAACAGCATCCGATCCGTAAACACAGATGGCTCTCCATGTCCGCAGGTCTGTGTGATCTTTGCCAGCGACATCAACAGCTTCCAGCGCACACGTCCTGCCCCGTCTGGGTTAGATTTCTTTCCTAAGGACTGCTTTTATGCTACTGTAATGGGACTGTCTCCTCATCTTCGGGTCGATCGTTGCTTACAGGCAGAAATGCAACTGAATTTTGTGTGTGGGTCTTGTGTCCTAAAGATTTGCTGAATTTGTTCACGAGCTCTGGGAGCTTTCCTATGGATTCCTTCCGTGGGTATGTGGTCCCATCATCAGCATATGGGGACACCTGTCCCGTCTGGATGGCTTTTAAGTTTAATTCTTCCTGCATGATCGCTCTGGCCGGGACGTCCAGCATAATAGGAGCCTTCTCTCTCTCTCTCTCTCTCGGTCGGTCCGGCTAGTGGTTGGCCAGTTTTGTGGACTGTTTTAAAGAACCCACGTGGGGTTCATCCATTTCCTGTGTGGTTTCCTCTTCTCTATTTTACGGCCTCTGCCCCAGTCCGCACCGCTCCTGTCCGCCTGCTAGCTGGGAGTTCACTTTGCTCGTCTTATTTCTAGCTCCCTACGGTGTGAAGTTAGACTAGTTTGAGGTCTTTCTGCCTTTATCGTACATGGTCACAGCTACGGATTTCCCTTGAGGCAATGCTGTTGCAGTGTCCCATGATTCGGGCATGTTTTGTCATTCGTTTTGAAATTTTCTGATTTTCCTGTGAGTGTTTTCTTTGGCCCGTTGGCTGTGTAGCATGCTGTTTAATTTCCACAGACGGTTAGGTTTCAGGGCGGGGGCCTCTCGAGACCTGTGCCAGCTCCAGTGGGGAGCTGAAGGAAGGAAAGTCCAGCTCCACCAACGTGGCCCGTGGCTTGGGGTGGACGTCCCCGTTACTGTGACGGGAAGCACTAGTCCCTCATTCCTGCCCAGGGCTCAGGTATGGCTGTCGGCTGAGTGTGAATCCCGTCCCTGCCCTCAGCCCTGGCTCGGCCTCCTGCCGGGGTGTCACCGCCTACAACCAAGGGGTGGCACTGGAAGTGCTGCCCTAGGCCTTGGAGGCGTGGCTTGGGGACAGGATAGACTCAGAGCCTCAGCTTGGGGTGCGGGTCCCAGCTGGATGCTCTTTCTCAAGCAGGAGGGCGAGGTCCTCGGGCAAGGCCAGTGTTGGGAAGTGCAGGATGCATTTTGGAGGATGATGACCTTGGGGGGAGGGCGTGAGAGGGTCGGCCCGAGAGAGGAGCCGCTCTGCGGGGCAGTGCTGGGTGATAGACTCAGGAAGACTGCCAGCCCCAGCGACCCACCACCAGGGCCTCTCTGAGGCAACGACATTGCACCTTGCCCATCACATGGACTCTCTTTCAAGACACCCCAAGGCTCTCTGCGGCCAGACCCAGCCCCATCCCACTGGGGCCACGCCAGTGTCCACATGCTCCTGGATCCAGACCTTCATATGCCATGGCGGCTGATGCCTCTCCCTGGGGCTCCTGACAAAACCAACCAGTGCGTCCATGAGGAAGGAGCCCCAACCCCACGTCCCCAGTTCAGCATCCCATCGTCCATGTCAGAAAGCTAGCATTGCTCCAGATTATTCTTGTCCCCCTGCCCAAATCAGGGAGCCCCCAGGCCCTGACTCTGCCCCCGAACACTGCACCTCCCCATCCCCCGCAGGCCTCTGGATCCTTTCTTGGTGGCCGTGGGTCCTGCCACCACCCTGCAGATTTTCCCTCCTGAGGGGGAGGCCTGGCTGTGCACTCCCCTTCCCAAAGCATGCGGGGCCGTCCACTGCTGCCCAGCCTGGCCCCCGGCCTCCAGCTGGCTTCTCCACCATGCCAGCCGGAGTGCCCACGACCAGATGCTCAGACCCCACCTGCCCTCTTCCGGACCCCACATGACCCCAGTGCAAGTCCCTGGAGCTTTTGTGGCATCCTCCCCGGGCCCAAGGGAAGGACTGTGTCCTCAGACTCTGGCACACAGCATCTACACGTTCAATGGGGAAATGATAGGGATTCAATAAATATTTTTTAAATTGGCCTTGAATGAATAACCTTAGTTTAAATATTCCATTTTACTCACAGGACTGAGTCTGGAAGAACCCAGGCCCAAGGTTGATAAACGCTCCCTTCTGGCCGGAGGGCAGGTCCCGGGAGCGCAGCTGGGGGGTCAGGCGTGAAGCTGTGTCCCATGGAGGAGCCGAGAACGAGGTCTCCAAGGGGCAAGCTCACCTAACTCACCGAGAGGGGGTGGCTCTGGGCCACGCAGGCCCACGCAGGCACATCCCGGGGCGCTCGCCCCAGCAGGTGGGGGCAGGTGCCCTCGTGGGGGCCCGGCTGGGGTCCGCCGGGTGGTCAGAAAGCAGGTCAGGCACGCAGACACCGGCGAGGCCCGAGTCCAGGGTTTGGCTCTGCCACCCAGGGTTTCAGCCGCGTTGAGTGTGCTTCGTCCTCAGCACAGTGAGGGCGGCATTGAAGCAGCAAAGGTGAACTCCAGGTGGACGGTCCACACGGACCCTCCCTCCTCCAGCAGCAGAACACACACAGGGTTTCTGCCCCGGAAGCCGGCTTGCGACTCAGTCAACATTTCCTCTGGGGACCGCCCGCTCGGCCGCCCCAGCGACTGACGCTGCAGACCCCGGAGGCCGGCGGACGCTCCTAAGCCCGGCCCAGCACAAAGGGCGACTTAGCCGTCAGGTGCATAGGAAACACCCGAGAGCCAGGCTCCTGGTGCGCCCTCCGGGGAGCGGGCCGGGCCACCGGGGCTGCCAGCGTCCTCCAGACAAGCCGCCACCTCCCTGCTCGCTTCCAGCCACAAGGCTGAGAGAAGAAAGGCAAGCGGAGGGACAGATTGGCTCAGAAACGCTGCAAGAAAAAGAACAAGGCTGCTTTTGCAGACTCTGCACTCACCTTGTCCACAGAACAGGGGTCATGGCCGGCGCCCGCCTCCGAGAGGTCGCGTGGTGCTGCGGACTCCAGACCAGAGCGACGCGGCCCATCTGGTGTTTCCTCGGATTGCTTTCACGGCTACTCACACGTCTTCTCTTCCCGTCTCACCTCCGTGGGCCACGCTATGGGCAGTGTAAGGATCACGGCCCCAGCACACCGTGGAGACTTCCAGCCGCGCCGCTCAGCCCCCTTGGGCGAGGGCTCTTAGTAGACACACCTTCCCAGGCTTCCCCTCCCTCCGTTAGGGCTCCACCCATGCCAGCTGCCTTAACCAAATGCCACCGGCTGGGGCTTACGAACAGCAGAAATGTGTCTCCCAGTCTGGAGGCTGGACGCCTGAGGTCAGGGGCCAGTGGGCTCGGTTCTGGTGGGAGCAGACTTCTTGCCGTGTCCTCGCGGGCGGAAGGGGCAGGGGGCTCTCCGGGGTCTCTTTCGTAAGAGCACTGACCGTGTTCGCAAGGGCTCCATGCTTACCCACCGTGGGAGGCCCACTGCCTCCCACACCCTCCCCTTGGGGTGGGGCTTCCCCGTATGGATCTGGAGACACACACTCTCAGACCGGAGCAGCTAGCCGAGCGACGTGCCTCTCCACAAACAGACCCCCCTGCCGTGGTTCTCTAGATGCTCGGGCCCAGTTCCCAAGTTAGCTGCATGTGATCACGCCCTAACTTCACAACCCCTCCTGGCCTTCCTGGTGAAGCGCACCTAAGTCGTTCCCTGTTATTTAAGGTCCATTTGTGGTGCTTCCTCTTGAAACATGCAGCTGCCTCCTAAGACCCAGGTGCTCACGTCTGGACGCAGCAAGCTCTGTGGTGAAGGGCACTTGCCCACCATTCACCAGTGTGTAGCTGGTGCCAAACTGGATGGCCCTGCCCCGCGGAGGGATGTTCCCAGGGCTCCCTCTGCGGGAGCCCCTTCTGGGACGGCAGGGAAGCCTGGGAAGTAGGACTTGGCACCTGCTCTTCACACAGCCTGCCCGAAGAGGCCGCAGGAGCCCCCAGGAGTCCGTGCAGCACCCGGGGGGGGGGCTGCCCTGCATAGCGGTGGGGGTTCCAGGGCCGTCGGTGAACAGAGCATGACCCACCCAGGCTGATGCCCATGACCTCCCGTGACCCCACGAGGCCACCCCTGGGGGCAGAGGCCCTGGTTCCCAGACCTGGCTTTGGAACTTGGGAGCCCTTTTCAGGCAGAAGGGGTCGTGCAGCCCCACAGCCTGGCACCTGCCAGAGTGAATCACGGTACTGCAGTGTTTCAGTACATCCCCGTCATCCCGGGGCACCAGGTTCCATGCCCGGTGCTCAGCACAGGCATGGCTCTCGTTCTCTGCGTGACCCCCAAGGTCTTGTGAACAGCTGTTCTCCACATCTGTGTGGTTACGGCAGATCGGCGTGCTGTGCATCTCTGAGCACCGTGGACACTTAGATGAGTGTGAAAAAGCCTCTTCGGTCTCGGCTGAAACCATCAGTCTGATTTCTTGGAATTCGGAAGTCCTGACCAGCACAAAGGATGCTAACTGGACCCGGAGGTGAGCATCTGTCAGACGGATCCTGCGTGGGGCGCAGTGCCTAGGGCAGATTCCCACAGCCCCCACAGCCGCACGCATGACCTTCGTGCTCCTCAAGCTCGCTTGCGCTGCGTCACCTCATGTCCACACCTGGCCCGGACGGCTCCCCGGTGACCAACGGTCCCAGCACTTCGCTGGTGCTCTCCTCCATGAGTGGGGGCACCAGCGGGACAGCGCCCGGGCCAAGCAGTCCTGAGGGACGCTTTTCAAGAGAGGAGGTGCCTTCCGGGATTGCGTGGCTTAATTGAGGTCCAGAAGGCCCGAATGGTCAGTCTCTAGAAGGGCTTCTGGACCTCTTTCTATCACCTGAGTGAGGCCGCACCAGCCTGCAGGCCGGGGACCGCGTTCCTGAGTGCCCCTCCCACCCCTTGCCTCCCGGGCCTGGGTGAACGTGCCCGTGAGCAGGGTCCACCTGGGTGGTCAGTAGCAGGCCAGGGGACAGACTCCAGAGGAGAGAGAAGCAGCCAAGAACTCTGAGTCTGAGGAAGCCGGGCCCCAAATCCGGACTCAGCCAGATCTTGGGCCCCTTGCGGACGGTGTGAGCAGGGCGGTGGTCGCTGACCAGTCTGACGATGCACTTGGCGGGCAGCCTACTCTGTGAATACTTGTTGCAAGTCCAGGGAGGAAACACACTAAGAGCCGCCGAGGAAAGGCACGGAGGGGTGTTCAATGAAGATGCCCCCAAGACAGGCCACGGAGCTGGAAAGGCTACCACGCTGGGCACGAAAGGCTCCCCATGCACGCGGCACTGTGAGCTGGAGTCGTGGCAGCAGATGCACGGGGTCGAGAGAGCCGTCTGGGCGCCCCACCTGAGGGCCTCTGGGGCTCCCCGCCAGGGCCGCCTCCCAAAGGCTGCAGGCCACCCCCCGCCCATCAAATCCTGCCCTTCCCACCGCTGGCTGCCCCTCCCCCAAGCGCCGTGGCCGATCTCCTCCCTCAGGACACAGGGAGGGACCCCGCTGAGAATCCCGCATCTTCGCTTGCCCCTTCCCTGTGTCTCGCCTGCAAAGACTGTCACACGGGGACGGCAGCTCCTCGGGCTGACCTGGGGAAGGGGGCGCGTCTGGAGTGCGGCTGGCCGGCAGACAGAACCCTCGGGGAGGGCGAGGTGGGCTCCCTGCCCCTGCCTGGTGGTCGGACCCCATGGCGGGCGCCCCGCTGTCTCTGACACCTGGCCTGGCAGCCGAGGGGAAGCTGTCTGCCATGCCCGGTCTCCTTTCTCTCTTGTTACAGGAGTTTTGTTCCCTTAGTGCCCAGCTTCTTGGCCGCGCCGCTTCGAGGAAGGAAGAGGTAGACCAGACGAAGAGTGCTGGGCAGCAGGGCAAAGTTTATTGAGCCAGAGTACAAAGCTCCCCGAGAGGGCTGCCGGGTTCCCGTTCTGATTTCGGGAGGTCTTATAAGCTCTTTCCAGGACCTTGAGAGCGGGCCCCCTGTGGATTCGCACCAAGGTGTTGCCAATCAGGGCTTTCATCACGCCCCCGTCTCCCGTGCTCATGGGTCTCTTGGGCCGATACCTGGAGACTAACTGCCTCAGCTTGTGACAGCGACCACCGTTTCCTGGTTAGTGCCTTTGTTTCGGGTTGTGCTGCCAAAGTCACCCCTGCAGAGGCTGCTGGACAGAATGCTACCGTGGTCTTGTCTGAGCGGTCAAACGGGACGCTAGTGCGGTTTTGGCTGAGCTGTCCCGGCTCCCTGCTTTCCTGCTGGGGACCCCGGCCCTGATGACCTACGTGTCTGATGAACTCCTAACATGGAGGCCCCTCAGACTCACGCCCACCGTTGCTCACAGGTGACCACACATGAGGAGAGGCGTGGCCAACACGTGGCAGGAGGCAGGCGCTTGGATTTTAAGGTCCGGTTTCCGGCAGCTCTGGGGGGCTTCCTAGTTGCTAGCTGTATGCTCACAAACTGGGATTTCTTAAACGGCCCATTTACATCATCAAAGCCGGCCCAGAAGAGCCCTGTGGCTGGAAAGTCCGTGTCTGGCAAACCATCACTGCCGCTAAGTGCTGGTGAGTGGCCGGCTCTGCCCTGCTGGACACGCATCCTCCTGTGCCCGTCCCTCTTTCTGATGGACACGGGGTGCTACAGAGTCCCTGCTCCACCAGCATCCACAGCTGCCTGTCCTCGGAGAGGCAGACGCCAAGGTGACAAGTCCCACGGGCCCACAGCTGCCAGTACCAGGGCCAACCCCCCTGCTCCCCCGCTGCTGACACCTGCTCGTTTGGTGGCAGAGAGAGAGCCGGGGCTGCGTGGGAATAAACAGGCAGGGATCTCAGCAGGGGTTGGAGGGGTCCCAGCCCCACGCTGCTGACCCTGGCCAGCCCTGACGCAGGCTTCCAGATGGTTCTCTGGTCTCCACCTCCAGAACTCCCGGGTTCTCATTAAAGGGCAGGCTCCCAGGAGGCCTCCTGCTTGGACACAGGGCCCATCCTCACGCATCCCCGGTGCAGCGCCCTGACCTGTCACATTCAGCACCCGGCCCCGTGTGGGCCCTCTGCGGGTGTGTGCGTGGGCACGTGCATGCATTGCACACTCCCTGAGCTGAGCCGCACGGAAACAGGGCATGTGGTGTGGACGGTGCCCCTGACCTTCCAGGGGGGCTAAGACCGGGCCGTGTCCTGTGTGCCGGGAGTTGGCAGGTGCGTGGCAGCAGAAGTGTGGCCTGGTCTCCTGGGTGTCAGGAGCTGCCGGAGGGCCCTGTGCCCACTGCCTGGAGTTCCGCCGGGTCCCAGGAGCTGGTCTATTCCCGCTGCACGCCTGGTTCCAGTCGGCCGCAGGCATGTGTGCAAGCCGGGGCCCGTGTCTGAGGTTGTCCCAAGGCCCAGCACAGTGGACAGTAGGGTGCTGCCCTCCCACCACCAGCACCACAGGCTCAGGGAGAGATCTGCTCCTTTCTCTTTCTTGATTGTTTTGTTTTGTTTTTTTAAATAGAACACTGACCCCAAAAAATGCCTAAAATGTCAGTGCATGCTTACAAAACTTGTCCTGTGCCCTTCAGGGGAAGAAACGGAAGCCTCCCCCGCCGGAAGCGTCCGGGGTCGTGCCCACACCCAGCCCGCACCCCTGTCCTGTCTCTTGGGACTTTCACAGCCTCTTTTTACAGTTTCACCACCCAAGTGTGGGTCCCCACTCGTTCTGTCTGCACTGATCACAAGCTGTGTGTACAGGTGGACCCACTCGACTTACACTGTTTAGATCTGGTTCTTTCACTGTGCGTGGCTTTTTTCAGACCCGTCCATGTGGGTTGCATCTGGCCGGCTGAGCTGGGCTCGGGACCAGAGTGCGGTCTATCAGCTCCCGTGGACGGGATGCCGCGGCCCGACACCCCGCTCCTCCCGGTGCTCACCCACACAGGCTCCCCAGCTGCCGGCCCGCAATCCACGCAGCCGCCGTGCCCCCCGGCCGCGGCCTGCACCCTGCGAGCACCACGTCCTGCAGGCATTGGGCTTTCTCTCGGTGGAGCGCCCGTTCAAGCCTCGCTCCCGTTGTCCTTCCGGTCATCTGTGTGTCTTGCTGATTTGTTGGGGCTCCTTGTGTGCTCCTCACACAAGCATGTGGCCACGTGGGTCACAAATAGCTTTTCCTACTCACGGCTGCTAGAGGTGCGCTTGCGCTTCCTCAGTGTGACCCCCCCAGCCCACGTCCACATCCACGTCCACATCCAGCTCCGACCCACGTGGCGCCATGGGGACGTTAAGAACCACGTATGGCTCGGGACCATATTCCTTTTCTGCTCCTGACGTAGCAAACGACCACAGACTTATTGCCTTAAAATGGCACATGTATTTTCTTACGGTCCTGGCAGGCAGAAACCCAAAATCGGTCTCCTGGGCTACATCCAGGTGTGGCCAGGCGGGCTCACCTGAGGCTCCAAGGGAGAGGTGGTTTCTTGCCTCTTCTGGAGGCACCCACACTCCTCGTGAGCCTCCCCCTGACTCCCAGCCAGCCCTGCGGCGACCTCCCTCCCCTCCCTTGCTAGGACCCCCGCGACATCAGGCCGCCCAGGCCGCCCCGGACCATCCCAGGTCCCTGCATCTGCCGCTCAGTCACATCCACAGGTCCCTCCCCAGCACGGGGTCAGCACACCCCGGTTCTGGGGCCATCATCAGCCCACAGCTGGGGCGGACTTCATGTTCCTGAACATGCATATCCGCCCCCACTCCACTTACTCATCAGACCACCTGACCCTAAATGCCGCTTCGCTCTGCTCTCGGGCCATCGCTGGGCTCTCCCGCCTGCCCCGCGCCACTGTCCCCGTGCTCTCGGGGAGCCCAGCCAGGCCCCACCCCCCTCTCCTCCCCAAGTGCCTGTGGCCCTGCCCTGTGTGCGTCCTGGGGTCTGCTGTGGTGTCAAGGGGCAGCGGCTGGGGTTTCCTCAGGGTCCCGGTTCACCCTTCTTTCTAGAAACCCTCCCCTAAAGGAAGAAGCTGGTCTGACCCGGGAGCCAGGTGAGCTCCCAGACCTCCGGCAGACCTGCCCTGGGCGGTCTGTGTGGGGACCGGGGAACGCAGGGCCGTGAGTGGTCCTAGATGGGCCAGGGTCCTCTGGGGCTGTGCAGGGGCCGGTCCAGTGGCCAGGATTTCAGCGTCACGAGAGGCGCGGGTCAGTGAGTGCAGCAGGACAGGACGCCCAGGAGGAAACAACAGGAGCCCCCAAGGGAGAGGGTGTGCCTGGGGCCGACAGGTGACGGGGCAAAAGGGACCCCAGCCACAGGCCGCGCTGAGGCTGGTGCAGAGTGGTCGGCATCGGGGACGGGACAGGCCCCGTGCTGAATGCCCAGCGGCCGCCGCAGAACAGCCGTCCCAGGTGGGGCACCTCCTGCGGCCTGCAGCGCCCTCTGCCGACAGGAGCCGAGCTCGGCTGCCCATCCAGGGGCTTGGCAACTTGCGGCTGACGCAGCTGAGGGAGAGGCAGGGGGAGCCCCCGGCCAAGGAAGAGGCACCCCCTGGCTTGAGAGGCCTGGCCAGAGGCAGTGCGAGGGGCTGTAGCCGCCTCACCCTGCAGGATATGCGCGGCCGGGGGGCTTGGAGGGCGCGGTCCCCGAGGGCCCTGGCTGCCTCTGGGCCTCCAGTCGCTGGAGGACCTGTCTGGTCCCCTGGGAACGGTGCACAGTCCCTGGGACTGGCCAGGAGTCGAGGGGGGTGCGTCGCCTGGGGGCACCCATAGGGGCCTCACCCCCGGTGCTGACAGCTCAGCCATGCCGCCCCTTTGTCTTCCTCGGGACGCCAGAGGGACCAGCTCTGCCGCTGCTGAGCCTGCTGGAGCAGAGCGAGCCTCCCGCCGTTCCAGTCGCAGGGCCCCCGCCTCTGTGCCGCCTCATGAGTTAAAGGGACCTCGTGGCGGGAATCCCAGGCTCCTTGTCTGCCTGGAGGGCGGAGGCATGGCTCGGGGAGAAAGTGGCTTTCTGCAGGTTCTGAAGGGCTTTGGGCCTAGTCAGCGCTGGGAGCAGAACCACAGACGGCCGTGGGCCAGGACCGAGCCAGGCCAGGTCCCCAAGCACACGCTCAGCTGGGGCATTCTCCTCCAGCCATTAAAAGCAAGGGGATGTTTTCCCTACAGTTTTGTCTGGCTTTGCTCACCGCCCCACTTTGCGTGCTGGGCTGGACCCCTGAAGGGCTCCTCCACTCCCCTTCTGTACACATCAGCAGGAACAAGCCCCCTCGCTCAGGCCGCCGGGCCAGGCTCGCCGTCCCTCCCCCTGCCCCTGCAACCCTGGCCCTCTTACGCCTGCTGGGGGCTGGCTTCGTGGGACGCAAGCCCTGCTCGGAGCCCCGGCGCCCCGGGGACAGCACGCAAGCCTTTGCCGTCGATGCGGCTCAGCGGATCAAGGAGAGTCCAACTGTGCCTAGTTTGCTGAGATTTCTTATGACAAATGTGTGTCAAATTCTGTCAAGTGTTTTTACTGCGTCTATAAGATAATCACATGGAGTCTCTTTATTGCATTTCCATGATGAGCTACTTCAATTTTATGAGTAACACACTTTGCATTTCTGCGATAAATCTTACCTGCCGTGATGTTTTCTCCTGTTGGTATAAAGTCCTCAATTCCGTCTGCTGATTCGCTGTCAGAGGGGCAGGGGTCTGTGCTCACTGGCGTTCACATGTCTCGGCTGGTTTTCAGACCAGCTCCCACTGTCCCTCAGACGGAGTCAGGAGGTGCCCCTCCTTCCTTTTCTGGAAAAGCCCATAGAAGATGGATTCATGTCATCTCTTCCTTGGACGTGGGACCAGATTCCCCAGTGACACTCGAGGGGCCTGGAAGTTTCTCTGTTAGATGTTTGTGGATATTGGAATCAACCTTTTTACCAGATAGAGAGTATTCAGATTTCCTAATTCTTATCTCGCTTTTGCTAATTTATATTTTTCTCAGGGAATTTATGACTTTCATCTAAGCTGCTGAGGTGTTGGCAACGGCTCGTCTTCGCCCTGGGGAGGCGGGGGGTCTGCATCGCCCTCTTCTCCATCCCGTGAGGTGTGAGCGCAGGGCTGTCCGTTTGCTGCGGACGTCCACTCTGGGCTGGGGGGTTTTCTGCACTGCTTGTGGTCTGCTCTCCTGCTCGTCCTCTCCTTCCGTCTGGGGGCTCTGCGCTTACTTGGCTCTCTTCTGCCTTGGCGCGTGGAGCCCGGGCCACGAACGCCGGGCCTCCCTGCTCGTCCCACAGAAACATTCGTTGCGGTCAATGTTCCTCCGAGCCCTGCTTCAGCTGCCTCCCAGAAATATGTTGTTTTCCTTTCTCGTTTTGTTTAAAATATTTTCTAAATTCCCTTAGGACTTCCTCTTCGACCCATGAGTTATTTAAGAAATGTGTCGTTTCGCTCCCAAGTATTTGTGCTTTTCTCAGTTACCTTGTTGTTACTGATGAATTGGACTCCATGGAGGTCAGACCATACACGCTGTGTAATCGCAACCCTGGTAACGCGACCCAGGCTCGTTCCACGGCACACACGTCGTCCACCACGCGAGCGGACCACGCGCACATGGCGGGAACGAGCGCCGCCAGCTACTGGGCGTGATGTTCCAGGAAGAGCTTTGAGGCAAAGGGAGTCCTACTATTGCTCAAATCTTCAGTGTCTTTACCACCAAGAGAGGGCGTCCAGATCGCCGACCGTTATTTGATTGTCTGCTCCGACCTGTGATTCTGTCCTCGTTTGCTTCCCGTAGTTTGAGTCTCTGGCCCCACGCACGCACAGCCGCTGGGCCCTCCTGTGGGCTGTGCTGACTCCGAATAAAACGGGCTCTTTATCTCCTTCTCCGGAGTCCGTCTTCCGGTGTCAGCGCCCGCACAGCCTCTCTGCGTCCCCTCCGCGGACCAGCAGCGGCCCGCCTCTGCCCGCGCCAGGGCCTCCGGTCCAGGACGTCGGGTGGACTTAAGTCTCCGTTTTAACCACCTGTCCACTGGGTTTCTGGTTTTACTTCTTCTTTTCCTTCTGCTCCTCCTTTCCTCTCCTATTTTTTTCTTTTGGATTATTTTAATATTTTTCTACATTTCATTTTAATTATCTATTAGCCCTTTGCCTATTAATTTTTCATGTTGCCTTAGGGATCAAAGTCCACGGACTCTTCCCTGTATCTTTGGTGTGAGAGTCACACTAGTTCATGTAAAGTGTGCACAGAAGTCTCACCTGTGAGACCGCCCCCCCCCCCACCATCTTGGTGCCAAAGACGCGGCGTCTATCAGTCAACATGTGTTAGTAACTCCACTAGGCAGCATTAGAATTCTTTCTTCAAGCAATCATATGTATTTTTTTTTTAATTAAGAGAAAACAAAATGTTCTATGTTTGCCCTAATAGTTAGATTTCTGACGCTCTCCATTCTTTGGGGCAATAGCTCTTCAGCATGAAGGACGAAACTGAGCATTTCTTGAAGGTCAGCTGGTGACAAATTTGCTCAGTTTTATTTTTGTCAGAAAATGTCTGTTTGTCCTGTTCTGAAGGACATGTTCTCTGCATATAGAATTCTGGGAGGCACAGGGCCCCCAGGGGTCACCCTGCTCCCACCCATGGACCCGGGACCATGGCATTCCCCTCATCAGGGACAAAGAGCCATTGGACCATTAGGGTGTTTGGGGCATCCAGGAGGGTGGCACCCCCTTCCAGTGGTCATCTGCAAGCTGGCCCCTCGGCCACCGCGACCCTCACTCGTTCGGACCAGCATGCTCTGTGGCCAGGCACCCGGGGCAGGCGTCTGTGGCCTGTGTGCTTGGCGGTCCCTCACATTCCTGAGATCCGGCCCCAGTGGGTCGGACACTAGACACCAGAATGCCCTGAGATGGCGCTGCTGGCTGAGGCCCTGCTGGCAAGAAGGTCAGGCCATGCCCAGAGTGGGTGCCAACTCCCATCCAGACTGCTCGCTGTCTGGGGGGGGTGGTCAGAGGCCAGATGTGTCCCAAGCGGCTGAGAAGCCAGGCTGCCAGGTAGTGCCCAAAGTTGTGAGGGGGTGGGGAGGGAGGGGGGATGGGTTGGGGGACAGGAGAGGAGGGGAGGGCCGGGGAGGGGTGGAGGAGGGATCGGATGGGGGAGGGGAAAGGAGGGAGATGGGGAGGGGAAAGAAGGGGAAGGGAGGGGGTTAGGTGGGGGGAGGGGGAGGCCCGGCTCTGGCAGGGGCTCCTCTGGGGGGGGGTGCTGTCAGGACACGGGTCCCCCCTTTGCCCAAGCTGCTGGAGGCCACCTTGGGGGCCCGGGTGGGCCTCTCAGGCACCGAGTGGGCCTTCTGCCCTCACAGGTTCTACCTTATCAGCGGAGGGGTTCCCTTCATCATCTGCGGGGTCACGGCCGCCACGAACATCAGGAATTACGGGATGGAGAATGAGGACATGCCCTAGTGAGTACTGGGCACCAAGCGGGTGGAGGCTCCTTCCCAGTGCCCTGCGCCTCCCCATGCCCGGGCCACCTCGCTGTGGGGGTGCCCAGCGGGACTGCCCTCCCCCCCAGCAGACCCCGTCTCACCGAGCCCCCCTCCCTGGGCGCTATGGGCTGCTGCTCGAGGCGGCTGCTCCCCAGGACCAGCTCAGGGTATACACAGCCACACACAGCACCCAGAGCTCCGGCCCCTCCAGTCGTGCCCCCCAGGCCAGTGCCCTCCTGGCCCGCCCACCCCAGGCTCCTTCTCCTCGGTTGCCCCAAAAGGCCAAGCCTGCGGGACACACCGGCTCTGCTCCCTCGGGGCTCCAGCACTGGGGACACTGAGGCAGGGAGGAAAGGCAGAGCGGTGCGCAGCCAGCCCCCCAGAGCCCAGATGCCCACCACGCTGTCCCGGCCCCGACAGGACGGGCGGGCGTGTCTGTGTCTGTCTCCTCACCACGACTAAACTCACGCACCGCAGAGAGCGTCCTCCCGTGACCCCAGGACAGCCAGGCGCTCAGCCCCAGCACGACCCCTCACTGACGCCCCTCTTCCCGCAGCTGCTGGATGGCCTGGGAGCCCAGCCTGGGCGCGTTCTATGGGCCGGCGGCCTTCATCACCCTGGTCACCTGCGTGTACTTCCTGGGCACCTACGTCCAGCTGCGGTGCCACCCAGAGCGCAGGTACGAGCTGAGGGCGCGGCCAGAAGAGCCCCCGCGGCGGGCCGGGCCCGGGGCCGGCCACAACCCCGGGGCCCGGCCGGGCTCGCCGGCCGCCTCGCTGCTGCAGAACGAGCACTCGCTCAAGGCCCAGCTGCGGGCCGCGGCCTTCACGCTGGTCCTGTTCACGGCCACCTGGACCTTCGGGGCGCTGGCCGTGTCTCAGGGCCCCTTCCTGGACATGGTCTTCAGCTGCCTGTACGGCACCTGCTGTGTGACGCTGGGGCTCTTCGTGCTCATCCACCACTGCGCCAAGCGGGACGACGTGTGGCACTTCTGGTGGTCCTGCTGCCCCTCCCGCGGGGACGCCCCCTCCTCAAAGCTCGCGGCCCGCCCCGCGCCCGGCACCGACGGGGACGCCCTGGCGCGCGTGGCCTGCCTGCGGGACGCGCCGTGTCCGGCCAAGCCGCGGGCCTCCGGCCACTGCACGGTGGCCAACCTGCAGGCTGCCCAGAGTCGCGTCAGCTGCCGGTCACCAGCCACGCCATGCTGCACCAAGATGCACTGTGAGCAGCTGATGGAGGACGCGGCGCACGTGCACGTGCACGAGGAGGACGCCTTTGGGCCAGACCCGCATCCGCACAGGTGTCTCCAGGGCAGAACTAAGGCTCCGCACTTCAGCCGGCACCGGGCAGCCTCGGCGGAGCAGGGATACGCCTACCACATCCCGTCCAGCCTGGACGGCAGCCCCCGCAGCTCGCGCACAGACAGCCCCCCCAGCTCGCTCGAGGGCCCAGCGGGGGCGCACACGCCGGCCTGCTGCGCCCAGGGCGACCCCTTCCCCTTGGTCAGCCAGCCCGAGGGCAGCGACACCAGCCCCGTGCTCTATGGCTGCCCCCTGCGGCCAGGCAGGGCGTCGGCCCACGGCCCAGCGCACTTCGAGATGCTCCGGAGGACACAGTCCCTGCCCTTCGGTGGACCCGGCCAGAATGGGCTGCTCAAGGGAGACATGTGTGAAGTCCTGTCCTTCAGTGCCAATGGCGTGGGCAATATCCGGACAGGGCCGTGGAAGAACGAGACCACTGTGTAGCTGGGCCGGGCCTCACGTCACCCAGCCCTGACGGACGAGCTCCAGAGCAGAGCGGGGTCCTGCCACGTGAGGCCAGCGGGGGCTCACTTCTCAGAAGCAGCCAGCACCCCCACTGACCCTGTACTGTGAAGGACCCAAGCGGGAAGATGCTTTGGGCCACGTCTGCTCCTGCTAATCCTGAGGTCACACGGGCCGTCCGTGTCCCAGTCACCGGCTTTCTGACCCATAGTCCCCAGTCCCCAGGGCAGCCCAGGACCAGAGCAGGGGTTCTATCAGGAAGAAACCCCCCGCGCCCTGTGTGGGCCATAGGGAGGCCTGGGGTGCATCCCGTCTGCCCACAGCAGAGGTGCCACCCACTTTTTCTAGTGTCTAGTGTGTGTCTCATGAAATTTCATTCCAAGGCACAGGCAGGATGCCGGTCGGGACAGGGGGCTCTGGACCTGGGCTGTCACCGCTGGCCCCTCTGCCTGCCCGTGTCTGAGTCAGGGGGTCCGCGTCACCACCTCCACCTTCAGCGGCCCCCTGGGCGCGGCCCCCACAGGCCTGAGAGCGTCACGGACGCTGGGGCCTGTGCCATAATCCAGGTGCACGTGAGAAGAGAAGCAGCCTGTGACAGTCCTCCGGGGCGCCGGCCGGGCTCTTTGAGGGGCCCTGTGCCTTCAGAAATGCCCAAATGTCCTTCAACAGACTCGACTGTCAAAGCCAGCCACTGTCGGGACCGTACCCCGCCCAGCACGGTCATCTGGGGCTCTAACATCCCAGCCCTGAGAAGCGGGGGGCCGGCACTCCCAGGAGCATCTGGGCACGAAGTCCCGACTCGGAGGACAGTTGTGCGTTAGAGTGAGCTGTGTATGAAGCACGGGGTTTGTCCCGCGGGCAAGCTCCACAGGTCCCCGCGGAGGCAGAGCCCGGACATCCGGAGGAACACGTGTGCGAGACTGTGCACGGCCATTCCTCCCTCCCCCCTCCCAGATCTGTGGCACACGTGCAGACCGCACGTGTGCACGTGCCACATATATGCACACGTGCATCGTGTGTGTCTCCGTGCTTGCACATGTGTGCACACACCATACATACGCCGTGCACACTCGACACACCGTGCACACACAGAGCCGGCATTTTCCAGACATTTGAGCACGAGTTTCATTGCCCTGCACAGATGTCATCTCTGTGACTCCTCAGTGTTCTCCGCTGTCTGGGGGAGGGGGCTTCACCAGGAGCAGACCCTTCCTAACGCACACCTCGGGGGAGGGGTTGCAGACCCTTCCTAACACACACCTCGGGGGAGAGGGGGGTGCAGACCCTTCCTAACGCACCCCTCGGGGGAGAGGAGAGGTTTTGGGTGTCCCAGGGCCAACGCTCAGTATCTGAGCACAAGGAGCCTTGTTTCCAGGGATTCTTGTAAACCTGACAATGTCCCGTGCCCGCCACAAACCCATGTGTCCTCACAGGTCAACCCGACGGTGACCACCAGGCAGTCTCTGTCTCTGTGCAGCCTGTCCGCCTGCTCCCGTAGCCAATAGGAACCGGAGACCCGACGCTGTGCTGTGAACACCTGTAGATGCAGAACCGTCAGACAAAATACAGTATTTTGCACTGTTTGCCCTTTGTGAGGCTGGTTAATGGCATCCACGTGCGTCTCTCGTCCTCGATGGGGGCAGGCCCACCTCCGTGCGTGGCTCCGGCTTCTGCACAGGGGCCCGGGGTGGGGCCGGGGAACCCAGAGAGGCTGCTCCACCCGGACACTCGGGCTCCCTAGCCCCTGGCCCACCGACAGAGCAGAGCACACCTCATCATTCAAACCAAAGAAATCCAGCACTAAATATTAAATCTCGTGTGTTTCAGTATCGATTCAGCCTCCAAAGTCCACTTGGGACAGCGTGGTGACCCCATTGCCACTTCGTGCTGTGTTTTCAGAGCATCCAGTCCCCAGCATGCACACCACACAGACACACTGCCGGGAGGATGTGGGCTGGAGGTCGGAGCCACACCCCGTGTCTCTGGTGTCGTGGCGAGTCAGCTCCTTCCCTGGCGTGTGTGTGTGTGTGTGTGGACACGTGTGTGTTATCTATGTATGTGCACTCTGTGTGTTGTCTGCATGTGCATGTGTACGTGTGTGTTATCTGTGTGTACGTGTGTGTTGTGTGTGCACACGTGTGTGTTGTCTGCATGTGTGTACATGTGTCCTCACAGACCTCACATGTGCTGTCTGTGAGAACACACGTGTGTGTTGTTTGCGCACACGTATGTTGTGTGCGATGTGTGCATGTGCACACGTTTGTGCATATGTGCACGTGTGTCATCTGTGTGTTACGCGTGTGCGCACATATGTGTGTGCACGTGTGTTATCTGCTTGTGTGCATTGTGTACACGTGTGTGTTGTCTGCATGTGTGTGTACGTGTGTGTTGTCTATGTGTGAGCACACGTGTGTGTTCTGTTTGTGCACACATGATGTGTGTGCATGTGTGTGTGTGTTGTGTGCATATGCACACGTGTGTTTTGTGCATGTGTACACGTGTGTCGTCCCTGTGTGTGCGTGTGTATACGTGTGTGTTGTGTGTGCATTGTGTGCATGTATGTGTGTTGTCTGCACGTGCATGTGCACACCCCCCATCCCACAGGCCTGGAGGCCCTCGCCTACTATAAACCTCCCCACTCTGGGGGCCCTGGAGAAGGGAGCCAGTTCCCTCCGGGGACCCCCCAGGCACAGTCAGGCTCCTGCCGCCTGAGTGCTGCAGAGGCTCGATGGAGAGTGTGCGGCAGCTCCTCATGCCGCCAGAGGGATGTGGTTGGACACCAGGAAGAACTTCCGTCCGAGAAGCCCTGGCTGCTGGAGGGCAGGCATGAGTCCTGGTAGACCCTCCGGTCTGCAGGGCTGGTCCCAGACACAGAACAGAGAGGACAGAGGCTCACACCCCCAGGATCCCCCACAGATGGCATACGCAGGCGGGTACATCCATGTCACCCCCCACCCTCCGCCCAGGCTGTGCAGACCCCAGCCATGGGCTGCAAGGTAAGTAATCAGGAGCAAAGAGCAGACCAGGAGAAAACCCACAGTGGTCCCTGTGTGTGGAAGGCCCCAAGGACATGCAGGTGCCCCGGGGGAGGGTGGGGTCCCAAGGACACTGACACCACACGATTTGTACACACGGGTCCCCCCATACCAAACATGTCCCACATTAGGGGGCAGAAGCGACCTCAGGCTGTTCCAAGATCCCCAGGTCTGGGGAGCAGCTCAGAACGTGGCTGAGCAACAGCGTGAGCCCGGAGAGTGAAGTGCGCCTCCCTGCGCCCCAGGCAGACCTGGGGCCGCCCCCTAGTGCCGCGGTGGCCACACGTGGATGCGGAGCCAGCCCTGCACACAGGCACGATGGTTTTAGGGAACGCCTGTGGAGCCTGCAGACACAGGACCTGCCACCAACAGCTGGTTCAGAAGCCAGACCGACGGCATCCCACCAGGAGGATTCCTCACCCACGTGAGCGTGGTGGGGACTTGGGTGGCCCCCAGTAAGCCTGAGAGTACGGGGTCGCAGCCTGGCTCACCAGCTAGTCCGGGTGCGGGTACAAGGTCTGTACGAAGGCACCGCCGTGACGGCTACTCGGGGACCTCATGTGGCACCGAGGGCCACGCCAGCTGCAGGGCTGGCTTGGAAATACATTTGCAAGGGTTTCTGTTTCATCCAGATGGACACCTCCACCATGTAACTGGAGTCTGTAACTGCAATACATTTGAAATAGCAAAATACCACTTCTCTGGAAGTCACTATCTTCATTCCCAGGGAGTATGCATCTGGGAGGCTCTGCTGCTGAGGCGTGGAATCGCGTGTAAGGTCGTGCACATCTGTGTCCTGGTGTGGAGCACGCCCATGGTTCTCATCTTAAAGGGGCGGTGTCCTGCCGGGGGACAGCCTGGGACAGGACTCGCAGTCCACGTCTAGAAGGGACAGCCCCTGGTGTCATGGGCTTCCTGTGTCCAGTGACGCCTTGTGTTGGGTGGCAGTGGGGTGTCTGTGGCCTCTGTCTGTGAGGTTCGTGGTCTCGGTGTGGTGACTTGGATGACATTCATGCCCTGTGTGGAGTGGGGGTCAGTGCTCTGGACCGAGCTAGGACAACACAGTGCCTCTGAGACACATCGTCCCTGCGCCATGGGAGACGGTGGGGACTCAGGTCTGGGTCACGGTGTGTTGAGTGGTAGGTGCCTGAGTCGTCATTGGCCAGGTGTTTGTAGGCTGCATCGTGGGGGGCATACTCAGTATGCACTGTTGTAAACCAGCACTCCGTCCGTGCACGGGACAGGAACTCGGGCACGATGCTGGTCCAGGGTCAGGGTCCCTGCTCTGACACGGGTGGGCTGCAGGCCCGAGCCCTGCACCAGGGGCCTAGAGCCTCAGGAGGACAGTTGGTCTGTCCCCAAGCAGGTATGTCGCGGGGGGGTCAGTGTGGAGAGATGGTGTGCCCTCCACACAGCACCGGAGAGCCTGCCCCACCTTCTGCCCCAGCTGCCCGTGGGGATGGGAGCTGGGCAGGGCTCAGGGCTCCAGGACACAGTTTGGCTCCCCCATACCCCAGCCCTTCTGGTCCATCAGCACCTCCAGCACCGGCTTCTCCATTTGGCCTCAAACAGCATGTTCAGAGGCCCGAACAAAACTCCATGGAGCCATATATCTTCCCCTCGGTGAGGCAGAGCGCACGCTCTGCGCACTTGAAACTCAGGCTTTAGAAGCAAATGCAGAAACTAAGTGGCTAGGTCTTCCTGATGCCAAGTTCAATTTAGTCCAAATTTAACCAGATTGAAAATTATCTAATAAGATTAAGAAAAGATCAGTTTCTGCGCAGTGAGTAATTGGTGACCTTGGTAACTTGCCACACAGGCCCCTGAATGCACTCAGGATTCTCTTGTGCTTGGAGGAGACAGGAGGCTGCAGAGCCCAGAGCCAACCACGCGCTGGTCCTGCACACCCCTGGACCAGGGGAGCCGGTGAGGACAGGGCCCTGGTGTCTAGCCGTGTCCTCCGGGGAGGCCCTCAGCCTCTGCCCCGGCTTCCTGCTCCAAGTGTGCAGGCGTCCTTCCCGACTCTCCCCATGCTGAGTCTTCCTTGAGCCCACCGGCTGCTCCCAAGCGACCGCCAACCCCACCAGGCAGACGGGATGGCTGTACCCACCCTGGTGCTGGCCTCCTGGGGTAACCACACACATTGTAAATATGTACGGCTCAGGAAATTTCAGTTCTACTTCAGTAAAGTAAACTATTTAATAGGCATTCAGCAAGAAACAAGGGAAAGGTGAGGGGGAGGGGGCCACACCGGGCCCTGCTGGGTTACTGCCTTAGCTGCCGGTGCCAGGACCAAGGACCAAGGACAGACAAGGTGAGGGTCATTGTGGACCGGAGGCGGGAAGTGCCTGGGGCCGCCCTGAGAATGGGTCACCAGTGGGAAGTGAATCAAGATAAGCCTGGGACTGTGGTCTGTCTCCTGGGCCTCAGATGTGTTGGGGTCTCCTGCTGTTGGAGCTGGGGTGCACAGCGGCCTTCCTGCCTCCTGAATGCTGGGGTCTCTGGGCCTTACAGCTTTTCCCATCTGGCCCCACACACCCTACCTGCTGATGGACCATCACCTTACGCAACTTCAGACTCAGGTCCCCTGCCCTTCTCGGCTGGGGCACAGGACAGAGCAGTCACTATGGGGATCAGGGGAGAGGAGGCGGGCAGACCCTAGAGAAACAGGGACCCTGGGTGTCAGCCAGCTCCCTGGGCCTCCTGCCTGGACCCGAGCCACTTAGCTCAAGCTCTGGTGAAGGAGGGGAGGAGAGGGACGGGAGGAGAGGTAGGGTAGGGCCAGCTCAGGCCAGACCACAATGGGTTGCCCTCATGGGGAAAAGTGGGTCCTGGAGTCAGTCTATGGCCCTCCTTGGAAGGAAGGACAAAACACCAGAAGGTCCAGACCTGGGGGTGGGGGAGGGCAGGGTGAGCAAGCAGTGGGCGAGGTCCTGGGCTGGGTGCTCTGGGGCTCGTCTTCACTCTTCTGGCCTCCCTACTGTGTTCAGACAGAGATTAGGCTCGGGTCCCACTGCTGCTCAGGGACGGAGCCAGGACTTGTGATCCGGGACCTGCCGGAGCTGACTCCACAGCCTCCTGGAGCAGCTCAAATGCGACATAGTGTTCGGGGGCCTCCCGGATCTCCGCCCTGCTCCAGGGTAACCCAGACATCAATAAGGACATGGCTTTCTGAGCTGGTTTTTGGAGGAAATGCAGGGCTAAAGCATGGCCTGTGGGTCAGTCAGGCCATTACAGGCCCCGCACACCCCAGGTGCCAGCCCAGGCTGAATGGTGGCCACTGCTAGGCCTGGTCCACTCCCAAAAAGTTCCAGCTCCACAGACAGGCGGCTCAGCCCAGGGTCTGGACAGGAGACAGACACTGGGCCAGTTACAAAGCCGGAAGCCCCTGGCTGCACTCCACCGCTCTCCTGGGAGCAGGGGTCCAGCTGGGCCCCCACAAGCTGTGCAATAGGAGGGCTCTGCAGACACATAGCAGGACAGTCTGCAGGTCACAAGGGGTGGGGTCACGAGCCCAGGGTGACCATCTGGCCCCAAGGGCCCGTCCTGGGTGAGGGAGGAGACCCCACTGGGCCCTGCAGATCCTGCCTGACCTCCTAGGGACGGCCAAGCTGCTTGTCCTTCTATGTCCTGCACAAGGTAAGTGGGGTACACAGTAGGAGCTCAGTAAATGCTTATGGAGTTGCAGTAGGGCCCACTCTGCCCAGGCCGATACCATCCACCCCGGCCCCCAGACAAGCACTTCTAGCAGGAAGGCACTCACCCCACTCTGTCCCCAGACCTCGGGCTGCTGCTGTCTCCCGCTGGCCCCGTCCTGGGCACCAAACACGGGCTGAGGCGGGTGGCTGCCGAAGACTCAGGGAAGCTGCGTCCCCTTGGGGCGGAGGCTGCCGCCAGACAGGCTTGGGGTACATGTCCCATCTTCGGGCCTCGGGGGCCTGAGCACACGCCCCTTTCCTGGGAGCACTGGGGGCCCCTGGGAAGGAGGAATTATGTCATGACATTTGTTATAGAATGAAAGTCAGACTAATCAAGGGGACAACAGTGGGGTCTTGCAGCAGGCGCAAGAGATGAGGCTCACCCCCCAGCGCAGCACAGGCAGAGGGGAGCAGGGAGCAGGGTGGGTCTGACCAAGGTTCTCTGCTTGGCCAAACCCCAGGCAGGCTCCCGAACCTTCTCCTGGGCCCACACCCGCACTCACCAAAATAGAACCACCACCTGGCTAACTTGGAGTGAGAAGATGCAGTGGGCGGGAAAGGGCCCCCATCCCCTGCGATGCCCTGGAGGGCGGGAAGGGAGCGACATCACAGGAGGCCCCCTGGGAGACCCTGCTTCTCGGGAGCACCAGGGTGCAGCTGCGGCTCGTGACCGGAGAGGGCCCGGGGGAGGCGCTGTGGGATCCAGCTCAGCACAAAATGTCGGGGCACCAAAAATCCCATCATCAAGACCGATGCACTATATTAAAAAACCTAAATCGATGTAAAACACCCCTTATGAACAGCATCCGAATCTTCAGGAAAGACAGGCTCTTCCCCTACCTCAGGCTCCAGGGCGCTGCGGGGTTGCTGGGTGACAGAGGGCAGCGCACCCCAGGGAAGGCAGCACTGGGCCCCACCGGCGCGGGAGCCACGTGGGTCCAGGGGACAGGGGCAGCAAGAAGTGACCCGGCCAGGTAGGACATTCAGGGCCGACCGTGCTGAAACCACCTGCAAACAAAGAGCAGCCGGTGCCTCGTCTCCTGGCTGCAAACACACATTCCAGAGCCCCGCACTGGAAACTAGCCAACAGGAAAGTTCTAGCTGGAGGAGAGCCCCGCCAGAAGTTTCCATCAACCCTGTCCCGACCCTGGGGCCCGAGGGCCACACTTCACAGTTTACAAAGTGCTCCATGGCTGTCCCTGCAGCCTGAGCTGGGACTCCAGGCAGCGAGGCACTGGGGGAGGGGTGACCCCCGAGAGGCTGGGGCCCCGGGACCCGCTGGGCATGCAGGAGACAGACTGAACCCACAGCAGACGGCTGGGGACCACACAGGGCACCACTCGCCCCCACAGCGTCCACGGCAACCAGCTCAGTGACAGACTGCTTCCCTGACTCTGTCACCCTCCCACTGTCTTATAGCTCAGGACCGATGATGGGGGAAAGCCAAGCTCCCCAGCCCATCAGAGGACCCTGCCCCCAGCCTCCATCGGGCACCTGAGCCCCCTTCCCACTATGATGTCTCCCACTCCCCTGCCACACACACGTGTCATGGACCCCCAGTTCGGTGCACTCTGAGGAATCAGCCTTGCTGTTCTCATCTGGGTGGTGGGGGGGCTTCCTTGATGTCCCCATGCCCTGTGCCAAGCGTATACTGAAGACGTGTGCAGGCCAGGTGCCTTGCACACGTCACTTTTCAAATGCTGATGTCACACCCTGTGAGCAGACTCAGAGAGGTCGAGTGACCTGCCCCGGATCACGCAGCCAGGACAAGCCAGAGCCAGAACATCCATGAACCACGTGCCCTGGCATCTAACTCCCTCTGGCCACTCCGACAGAGCAGCGCTGAGACCAGCACCCTCCCCGGGCCGAGCCGGCACCCCCAGCAGCACCTGCATGAAGGAGGGACAGATTTTCACATGACGCACCTGTGGCCTTCTCCGCTGACTTCCTGCTGCATGGGCCTCTCCCCCGTCTCTGTCTGCTCCCCACGGGTTGCACACCCTCACATCCTGAGCAGCGGGGGCCCCAGTGACTACCAGCGCCAGCAGACACATGGGTGTGGGCAGAGTGATGTGGAGGGAAGTGGTATCAGTCACGTTCTTAAGGTAAAGCTCTTCCAATTCTCCAGACTGAGCTAAAGACACCAGGATGAGCAAAGACAGAATTCTCTCACTTCCTACAGACGCACCAGAAATTGAGGCAGGTGAATATAAATGTCTGGACTATTCATAAACACGTGGAATTCGTTCCAGAGCTGTATGAAAACGTCAGCCTCAGACCCAGGGGGAGGCCAAGAACACTTCCCAGAAGAGACGAATCGGCACATCACGGCCAACCGTCCTCAGATGTAGTCAAGGGAAAAGCCGACCTGGTATTTGGGGGTAAATGATAAGACGAACTCCTGGTAGAAAAGGGAAAGCCCGTTCCCAAGCCCGGCATTGAAAACGCTGGCTGTCGGTGGCCGAGTGGACCTCTGGGGAGGCCGCGGAGCTTGGCCTGGGTCCTGGGGCTCTGTGGAAATGTCACCAGAGCCGTGGCCCGCAGAAGCTTTGGGAAAGCCGGAGAGGACACATCATAGGACGTCCACAAAAGGAAGACACCTGTGTGCAGTTTGGAGCAAAGAGGAGAGGGAGACACCAGGACAGAAGGAATGCGCGGGCCCGGGGCTCCCAGCAGCGCTGCAGGGCCCAGGGCCCCACCGCCCCAGGGCTCCCAGGCTTCCGGACTGCCGCCTGTGCTCATCAGCGTCTGAGTCCCAAGTCTTTTCATATTTTTCTGAGAAACACTTCCCACTGAAGTGAGTGAAATGGAGTATTCTGCTAGTTTTTAAGAAATAGAAGCATCTATCCAGGAAAGGTGACAGCATTTTAGCATTTTATTTATAGGGACCCACCGTGTAAAATCAATTTTGCCCTTCATGCATTAGGGAACAGCATAGCCAATAAGCTCCTGGCAACGTCTCATTTAAACTGGGCTTAGTTGAATTTATTCTGGAACTTTGTTTTTAAAGATCAATGTTTGTTTATAATGGACTAGTGTTAGTCTACTGGCCAAGGAACCTCGAGGGGCCCTGACTCACGAAGGAATGAACTAACCTCATGTTACAGAGTGACCATTGCCCCCTTCTCTGGGTGCAGGGGGTCCCAATAACCCATAAAAGCCCTGTTTGAAATTTGGTTCCATGAATAGAAACAAGGAAAAGACGATCTAGTTCCCAGGCGAGGTGCTCCCTGATTACAAACCCAGGACAGAAGCTCCAGCCGGTTCCCAGCTGCAGAGAAGGGCTAACCCTCGCAGGGACCCTCCAAATGCACCCCAAAGCCCACGCTGAGTAACTGAGGGCTTCTTAATTACGGAGCATCTTGAGCAATGGAAGAGGGGGAGACGTGCCAACAGTAACTGTGGGGCAGGAGGCATCTGGCGCCGCCAACTCCCCCACCCCCCCACCCCGCACAGGCAGTCCCCACCCCACCTGCCACCGTCTGGCGTTGGAATGTCAGAGTCAGGCCCTGAGACGCCAACGCTTGCATTTGTCCTTGGCAGAAATCATCATGAATAGCATGCAGTGAAAACACAAGAAAACACGCTGCAGTGGATTTTGATCATTAAACCTGCAATTGGCACAGCAGCAGCCCAGCTGGGAACCAGGCCGGGGCTGGGGAGGTGCGGGCTGCTGGGCCCGGGAGCTCCAGTCCACACCTGGGCCGTCACGGGAGCCAGCCCACACCCCACAGGACGGTCGTCCTGGCTGCTCATAACTGCACAAACGAGGACACTCACTGGCCAGGGTTCTCCTGCCCAGGGAACAAAAGCCCCCAGCCGTGGGCTGCACACACTCCCCCAAGGGAGGGCTTTCTGCAGCTTTCACAGCTCAACGGAAACACACACCTGCACAGCCCGCCTAAGCACTTGCCCAGAGCAGGCCACGAGCCAGGGGCTGCACCCGGCACCGCACTCCAGGGCATAGACCGTGCTGCTCTCAGCCCTCGCAGAGTTCCCGGTCCAGCAAACAGGCTTGCAGGGGTGCTAACAGGGTCTTTATGGTTACAGGGCCAGCTCTGAGGACACTGTGGTGGGTAGAATTGTGTCCCCAAAATGACATGTTGAAGTGCTAGCCCTGGGCACCTGTGAGTGTGACCTTATTTGGAAATAAGTGCTTTGTAGCTATAACACAATATGACTTGTGTCTTTATGGAAAAGGGGACAGCCAGAGTAATAGCCACAGAGTAACAGCCACAGAATGACAGCCACAGAGTAATAGGCACAGAGTGACAGCCACAGAATGACAGCCACAGAGTAATAGGCACAGAGTGACAGCCACAGAATGACAGCCACAGAATAACAGTCACAGAATGACAGCCACAGAGAGCCACAGAATGATAGACACGGAGTGAGAGCCACAGAGTAATAGGCACAGAGTAACAGCCACAGAATGCCTGCCACAGAATGCCTGCCACAGAGTAACAACCACAGAATAACTGCTACGGAATGACAGCCACAGAGTAACAGCCACAGGATGACAGCCACATAGTGACAGCTAGAGTGACAGCACAGACTATTAGGAGGGCTCAGGCTCTCCCAACAGAAGCCACATTAGTAATCCATGGTCCTTGGGTGTGTGTTCCCAACGCCAGAACAAATATGGTCGTTTATTTCACCGAAAGACTTCAAGACTGTAAAATAAGTCTTATGGTCCCTGGAAACCAACCAAAAAAACATTTAAATTTTCTTATTTATTGAATATTTGATTTACTAAAACCTACATGTGTATTTGTTGCAAAGAAGTGTGATGGGGGAACTATAGAAACTTTCAAGCATGAAAAGATATCACAATAGGATAAAATTCTGGCCAAAATTTGATGTCTATAATAAGTTTAAGGGAAAATGTTCTCATGAAGATTTTGGACTGGTAAAGAACATGTTTATGTGATTTTTTTTTTAAATGACTGACCTTGGGCATCAAAACCATTTTGGTATTGGGGCGCCTGGCTGGCTCAGGTCTGTGGAGCATGCGACTCTTGATCTTGGGATGGTGAGTTTGAGCCCCACGCTGGGTGTAGAGCATACTTAAATGCAAAAAAAAAAAAAAGCCCAACATTTTGGTAATTAGCTTCTTGGATACATTGACAAGAGTAACAGTTTTACTCCAAAATATCAGTATTTACCACACCAGAAATTCCATTCCTTGCAATTATTTACATTTGTGATTTCTTACAAATTTTAAATGTTGACTTCAAAATGTGCAAGCAGTTTGACACTTTTCAAAATTCATTCAGGGAAAATGAGAGCCAAGACTCTGAAGACCCCCGCTCCATTCACATCAGCCACAGACTGGTCAGGCTGAGAGCGCTGACTGCACGCCTTAAGACAGGAGGGAGCCCCCCGCCCCTTACAGGAGACCTGGGGCTCAGAAGAACGAAGCAAAGTCCTGCCAGTGTCTGAGTAGGACAAGGGTCCAGAGACAAGCATGGAACTCTGCAGGAGACAGCATCCGTCAGGGGCGTTCGGACCTGGCACTGATCAGGAGCAAGGTCTGTGGACGGCAGAGGCCAGAGGCAGGGAGGGCAGCTCAGGCCAGGATCTACAGAATGGAGGGTCTTGCAGGGAAGTGAGGTGGGGCAGACAGGTGAGCAGAGTGTGCTCTGCTGGGTCAGGGACCACTAAGAAGACCGGGGCACCCCCACGTCATGGCCTCACTGTGGAGCAGGATTCTGACGTCACCCGTGGGTCCTCAGGAAGAAGGCGGGCCGGCTGGGCATGTGGGGGGAGGGGCAGGCATGCAGGCCAACGCTGAGAGGCCATTCCAGTGTCTGTTCGTGAGGATTCTTGGCACGGTTTGAAACTGGGTTGGGAGTTAACTTTGAATGGACACCCAGGGGCTACTTGGATGTCCTCACACATATGTGGGCTCATCAGCTCTGGAAGATCTGGAGCGCCTAATCAAGACTTGCTCTGATGTTAAGAATCATGCCTCATCCAACCACATTAATGAAGCCTCTACTTATGTTCAAGGCACCAGAACACAGGTCCAGTACCAAATCCTTTCTTGGAGCAAAGCTTACAAAAGCAAGCAAGTATGCAAACACTCAGACTAACAAAGCTTCCAGTGGAGATGACATCATGCCACTGAACAAGGAAGACCAAGGACCACAAACTTACAAATGAAAGCAGGGGGGTAAAAGAAGGACCTGCGGGGTGGCCCCCCATGGGCTCCCCCTTGGCCCTTCCGCACTGACCCATGCTCCTGGTCCCCCTCCATGGAGCAACAGTCTGCCTGACCCAGGAGATGGGAAGTGCCCACATCAACAGCCTGCATGTTCTGCATTTTACCCAAATTGGATGCATCATCAAATAGACGATGTGTCATTAGACCCAGAACACTTGAAATACGACCAATGCTCCTCAGAAGTGGGATTATCTTTGCCCCTCCCATTCAGTGCCTAAGTGCCCATCCTAAACCCTGCGCCCTCAGCCAGGTGCACAGTGACCAGAGAACCAGGTGACAAAGCCCACCTCCACGAGGTCCCTGCAGCTCGGCCTTTGTGCCCCCACAAAGGGCACTTAGTCTGGGTGGTGAGTAAGGGCTGGCCACATCCAGGTCTCACCAGCCCGCCCCCCCAACCCTGCAGCAGACGGACCCGGCAGCCGGGGTGCCCAGCTCTGTGGACTGGGTCTGAGGGTGGGGGTGCAGCCCAGAGCCCACCGGCCTCCCTCTGCCTCCTTCTGAGGCCCTGTGTGGTGCCCACAGGGACAGCTCAGACAGCTGGCCCACATCCCACAGCTGTGAGGTGGCTTTTCTCCGGCTCCCGCTACCTCCACCCACCCAGCCCTGGCTGCTACTCTGAGCTTTTCAGCACCCCCAGAAGGGGAAAAACTGCACCCAATTTCAGCTTAGTTGACTCGGGTGGGTTCAAGGACCAGCGTTTTGCACAGGATGAGGCTGACCACCCAGCTACCAGCTTGAGGCCTGTTTCTCCCGTGACTTGTGTGCCCCCACATGCTTGGGCGTCACGTGCCAGGGCCCAGGGTCACAGTGACCTGACCCAAGCACAGGATATTGGGAATTAGTGTCCCAGTGAACGCTTGGATTTTGCATGCCTTGCCACAAGTCCTGGCTCATTCACACAGGAGCATTTATGGAGCGCCTGCTGTGTACCTGGCCAAGCAAGGCTGTGAGGATAGGGCTGGCCACGTGTGGAAGCTGATAGCCTGGCCAGTAGCATCTGCTCTCCTATAGGGCTCTGACCCAGAGCTCTGCTAGGAGGCGGGAAAGGACCATGCCCACCTCCTGTGGAAAGGCTGGTAGGGGGTGCTGTCTGGCCCTTCGCCGGGGTTGGGAGAGTATCCGGGATGTTCAGACAACCATGGGCCCCAGCTTGGGGCAAGGCTCGCCCCGTGCTGGAGCAAGTCCAGCCACTGGACCATAAATGGGGGAACGAAGGGGTTAATCGGGAGACAGCGGAACCGCTGAATTGCGGGGAGGGGCTGTCCGGTCTTTGGGTTTCTTTGCCCCAAGGCTGGCTGGCAAGGTCGGAAAGAAAGCGTAATTGTGGCTCCCAGCACGGCATCCATGAGACCCTCGCTCAAGAGAGGAGGCAGGCCAGACCGCAGCTGCTCAGACGAGCCCCGCCGGGTCTCCAGCCCCCCTCTCCCCTCTCCGCCCCCCCACCCCCAACCGCGAGCCTCTGAGCCTCCGCAGCCGCCACCCCCAACGAAGACTGCGGCAGCCCCGCCCCTAGGCGGCGGGGGAGGGACCGGAGGGCCCCCGCGGAGAGCCTACGACCCACCCAGAGCTCTCCTAGCGGTGGGCCACGGCCCTCGATCTCCGGGGCCCCGGTGGGAGCACACCCGGGCAGCAGCCTGCGGGGGCGTCGCTCAGGACACCGGCCACACAAGGGGCCCCGCCGCGCACAGGCCGAGCGGCCTACAGAAGGCGGCCGACGTCCCCGGAGACAGAGTCCCCAAGAGCGCGCAGCCCCCACTCGTGCCCCAGCGCCCGCCAAAGTGAGCAGGGCCTTGCGAGCGCCGGGACCCCCGGTCCTCCCAGGCACCGGGTCCCCCGCTCGGGTGACACTGCGGCAGGCGCGCGGGCGGCACGCCGAGGGCGGGGCCGCGGGGGGCGGGCACGTTGCCATGGCAGCCGGGCGCGCGTAGCCGGAGCCGGAACCCGAGCCGGAGCCGAGCCCGAGCCGGAGCCGAACCCCAGCCCGAGCCGGAGCCGAGCCCGAGCCGGAGCCGAGCCCGAGCCGGAGCCGGAGCCGAACCCCAGCCCGAGCCGGAGCCCGAGCGGCGCGCGGAGCCGGGCGCGGGGCCCGCGGGCAGGCCGAGGCCGGGCGGGCGCGGCGGGCAGGGGCGCCGGCCGGAGCGCGAGGCCCCCGGCGCCGGCCAGTCCGAGGCGCCGCCGGCGCGCCAGCAGGATGCAGGCCATGGACACGGCCGCGGCGGATTTGTACGAGGAGGATGGCAAGGACCTGGCGGGCTACGACTTCGAGCCGCTCCCCACTCTGCCAGAGGACGAGGTGAGCCCCGGCGCCCGCGGTGGGTCCTGCCTTCCCCCACCTTCTAGGGAGAGTCCGGGGGAAGGTGCCCCCGCCCCCCCAGGTCTCCTGCCCCTGGCCCAGGTCTTGGCAGCCGCTCTCAGCAAGCCGCCACCGTCCTTTAGCATTTGCTCGGAGAGGACGGCCCCCTGGAATGCCACATGGGACAGCAGTGGGTGGGTGGTCACTGAAGAAGTTGGTGCCCTGTGGGGTGGGGGGCTGGGGGGCTCCTGACTGTAAATGTTGGATGGATGAGTGTGATTTGGGGCATCGTGAGGGGGAGGAGGGGAAGGAGGGGGTTGGCTGTTTTCTTCCTTGCCAGCACCCTAGGAGGTCAGCTGGAGGCACCAGCCAGCAGAGCCCAATCCGGCCAGCAGGTTCAGGAGCTGGGGTGGAGGTCTGGGAGGCCCCCCCAGAACAGAGGGCTGCTTCCTGCACAGAGAGGACAACAGGGGCCTCCACTCAGGATCCTGAGTCCTGAGGCATCCCCCTACCCAAGGCTCAGAGAGACCAGCAGTCTCCATCACATGGAGCTTCTGGTCATGCACTGGACAGGTGCCCACAGAACCAATTTGCCTGTAACTCTGGCTTCCCTAGCACAGCCCACAGGCTGTGGCTTGGGGTCAAATGAACAAGCCAGGTCCCTCCATGTGATAGGTGACCCCAGAGGATGCAGCCACTCCCAGGAAGACCCAAGGCTATGGGGTCTGGGTGGATGAAGAACCTTCCGCGCCTCCAGCAGGCAAATGCCCCAGTCTCCGGGCTTCTGTGCTCACAGCTGAGGAATGCTGGCATCGTGCAGCCATTCATGGGATGGGCTGTAACCAGCCTGGTGCTGATGAAGACCCTCCAACACCCACCTGGGCAAGGCTGGCGGCCAAGAGTTAGACATGGCCACCATCCTCCTGGAGTACGTCAGGGGGTTCATAGGAGCTGCAGCTGCAGTCGCCAGGGTCTTCCGCCTCTGCCTGCCCCCCAGTTCTGGAGGAGAGCTGGCTATAAGGATGGAGTTCATGCGGGGGAAGCACCATCTTGGGCAGCGGAGTCTGCCGTAGGAAGCGGGGGGCTGGCCGGCCAAGAGCCTCTGAGGCTGTACCTGAGGGCTGGTGTTCCCTTCCCCCCCCAACCTGCCACCGCCATGGTGGCCTGGATTTGGTAAGAGGCAAGGCTGCAGAGAGGAGAAGCAAGAGAATGAATAAGCCTTTGGGCATCTCCATGGCTTTGATGGAAAATGAAAGGGTGCACCCAGCTCACAGCCATCAGAGTCTCCCCCAGAGGACACATTTCAGTGGATCCGTTAGAAGACTCACCTCCAGAATCACCATCCAAAGCAGACGTAGAATGTGGTTCTTCATACAGAACCTTGTTGTGTCAGCCACCCCACACTTTGAGGGCCTCCTTTGTGCCCCGTGCAGAGTCAGCGGCTGGTGCCAAATAAACAGAACAGCAGGGCCAGGACCAGACCCAAAGCTGGGTCCCTGCCATGGTCTGTACTCCCGTGTGCACTGGTGCCTTCTCTGGGTTGGGGTTCCCTCATGCCCCTCTGGGTCGGAGCACCCCCCCAGCTGTGCACACTGCATAGGGCTGGGGGTGCCATCGTCCCATGACCGAGGCCTCCAGGGGACGTGGGATGCCACTGAACTGGCAGCGTCCACTGGGAAAGCGCCGATGGGCCCCTCGAACTTCTCCACCTGTTCTGGGGACAGAGACGTTGTCTTTGGGTAGGCTCCCATAAAACTGTCCGGCTTGAGCCTTAGAGCCAGACCGATGTCCCGTACCTGCGAACACACTGGTCCAGACTCGATGCTTCCTGCACACACTCCGTTGGCGTTGAAGGTTTTAGGTCTCCATCAGACATGTGACCGTGCCTGCCACAGCATATTATAGAGCCCGGCTGCATCTGAAAAGCCGTCCTGTAAGATGAGGGGGAGCCAGGCTGCATCACCAGCCAGGGTGGGCCGTGCTGCCGCAGCCCCGGGGAGGGCCAGGCCGGAGGAGACGCAGGGCAGCTCCCACAGAGGGACGGCGGGTGCCAGACCCGGGACGTGGACAGAGGAGTTCACAGTTTGACCGCTGGTCATAACAACAGCCCATACAGCAAGGTCAAGGCACAGGACCCTACCCCCCTGCCCAGGAGCCCCTTGGAATGTTTCTCTGGTTGTAACCCCGGAGAAAATCCAACTGGCCAGTAAACATGAAAAATGCTCAACTTCATCATCATCAAGGAATGCGAAGACACCCACTGTGAGGGCCTCTCAAGTGCCAGTTGGCAAGAATAAAAACTGGGCAGTGGCCGAGTCGGCAGGGACTGGCGTGGCACCGGACGCCCCCTTGCCGGAGTGAGTGTGCGTGGAACAGCCTCTCTGGAAAGCAGCTTGGCATTTGATAGTGGCCTGGAAGATGGCTGCTCCCTGTGTCCCAGCAGCTTCACTCTGGGTGCGTGCCCCAGAGCACTCTCTTAGCCGGAAACCCCCCGGGGCAGGTGGTGAGTGGGCCTCAGGTCCTGGAGGTTGTCGCCCAGCCCAGTCTCTGGCCTCCTGCAGGTGGTGACCCTACATGGGGACCAGCAAAGGACATGGATGAGGGATCAGGAAGAGCAGCGGCTGCAGGAGGGGTGGGTGCCGGGCCTCCCGGAGGCCGGTGGTGCCACCTTCAGGGGCCTGCAGGGGACAAGGACAGGGGCAGGCTTGGAGACGAAGATGGTGCGCCGGTTTGGGCCCGGGGGCAGTGTGTCTCCTGGTCCCTAGACTCTCCTGAGTTTTAAGGAGTCTTCTCATCCCTTCCACATGCAGAGAGCACCTCCCCGGCATTTGTGGGCTGGGCGCTGGGCTGGACCCAGGGATTTGGAGGTGGGTGGGGTCCGTGTTGCCGCCGAGAGTGGCCCACAGCTCGGGGGTGCCCTGTGAGGAAGCAGATACTCCCACTGAGCTCTACTGGGTCCATGTGAGGCTGCTACCCAAACAGCACCGAACTGCAGACAACTGGGAAGCCAAGGAGAGCTTCGTGGTGGGCGATAGTTATGAGTTGGAGGGGGGCACTTTAGGGCCAGGGGTAAGACCCCCAACAGGGTACTCTGCAGAGCCTCCCAGGCCTGGGCGTCTGGCAGGTTGAAGGAACCTGCCGGCAGGCCTGGAGATTGTCAACAACTGTTCTCAGCAGTGATCTGGGTTTCGTGTTGGCAGTTCCTACTAGAATGCTCCAAGGTTGAAAACATTAACATCTAAGAGTACGTTTGAAATCTGCAAGAGCGATCCGTGGGTCCCCGTGGGTCCCCGTGTAACCCTGGCTCACACACTGTCTCTGAAGGAGGGCAGCGGGGTGTCTTCAAGGCACAGAATCTCCTGGATGGGCACACTTTGCCATAACTGGATAAGGGTCTTCCGGTGGGAAGCCAGCCCTGCCCTCTGAGACCCAGGGACTGGCTGATGAGGGGCTGCCCTGGGGAGCCGCCCCCCCTGAGGGGTGCCCTTCCTCCCAGCCCTCACAGGGTAGAGCTTGCGCCTGCAGGATCCCTAGGGAAGGACAACTCTTTCCTGTCCTTCAAGGACCGTGACTTAGGTGACCCTCACCCTCAGGCCTACCCCACATCCCATCCAGGCAGCGCCTTGCTGGGGGACAGAGAGGGGTGGGGTTCCTGGACCCAGGTCCCCTCACAGAAGACTAGGTCAGTACTCAGAAGGTAGAGCCACCAGAGGCTGCCCAGCAGTGACAAGGTCAGGCCGCGTTGGCGGCAGCAGGGACAGCTGCTGTGTGGGAAGTCGTGATGCGTCCGGCCGCGGGCCGTCATGGGTGGTGGGCATGTGGGTGCCCCAGAGGTGGGGCTACAGACAGGCATCAGTGGGCGCTGGGGCCGACTTTACGATTCATAGCATGTCACCTCCTTCTGAAATGTCTGCCTCAACCAGTGATGCTCTTGTCCATCCTGCCCAGACCCTGTGGTGTCCCCGGGGCGTGCAGGGCCGACCTGGCAGCGAGTCTCAGAGCCCCGGGGTCCCGGAGATGAGCACCAACGTGCAGGATGCCCACGTGGCTCCCGTCTGTCGGGGTGGCCCAGGGGGTGGGGGCGTCCCTGGGATTCTGGTGGAGATGGACTGAGGAAGTCTGAGCAGCAGGTACAGGCTTCCCGGTCTCTCGTCCTTGTTCCTGCCGGTCCACTACCAAGTCTCATCCCGTCCGCCCTCCTTAGGCCACGGCTTCACGCAAGGGAGGGTCATTCCTCCAGCCAGGGTGAACTGGAAGGGCAGGTGTCAGGTCCCAGAGGACAGGTGACCATGGGGTCCATGGTTCAGGGTCCCCCAGCACTTGGTGAGACGCCCCCCAATCTTGGTGTGCCCAGGAGAGCCAGTGGCAAACCTCAGCTCTGTCCTGGAACCACGCCAGCTGAATCTTGCCTTCCCGGCAGAACAGCTGGGTTTCAGAGGGGCCGAGAGCATCTTGTCTGTGAATCGGGGCTTCAGCCATGCACCGGAAGCAATGACTCAGGACCCACAGATTCGCTCTATGAAGTCACGCAGACAGTCTCCCATTTAGATGCTCACACCATGAATAGGCACTGGGGCTCCCCCCCACACGGGCATCTTCCAGTGGACAGGGCGGTGGGGAGGGGCCTTGAACAGGAAGCCATGCCCCGTGAGATGCCCTGTGGGCACCCCTGGCCTGGGCTCCCTTCTCTTGGGGAGCTCCCACAGAGGGGCGGCGGGTGCCAGACCCAGGTCATGGACAGAGGAGTTCACAGGTGGACGGCTGATCGTAACCACAGACAACCTCCAGGACCTGGGGCAACAGCTGCGTGAGCGGGCGCGTGCGGCCAGGGGAGGCGGCCACCAGCAGGGCGTCAACAAGGCCCCTGCAGTGGAAGCTGGCTCAGACTCACAGTGTGGGCTAGCTTTGTTCTCCTAAATAGCACAAAACCACAGGGTCTCTGGGTTGTTTATTAGCGTGTGCACGTGTGCATATGTGCACGTGTGTGTGCATGCACGCACTCCCAAGACACCCCTTTAATGGGCCCCACAGGCAGGCACATCCTGGGGAGTCCCAGGGTGGTGCATAGCGACCCCTAGATTGAGCCAAATCAGAAAGACCTTTTATCCGTGACCCTCAGGAACACGGCAGGGAGATGGGGAAATTGAGATTTCCGGGTTTGCTAGCCCCCTCCACACCCCAGTCTAATCTGCTTTATGCTCTCATTCTCCTTTTAAAACTCCCAGACCACCTTCCCCACAGGGGTGCACATATTTCTGGAAGCTGGCTGGCAACTCTCTGCTCTTGCATCTGCATGAACCCCGTGGCCCCTTCTTCCTGAACTAGCTTCCAACGGGCTGTGCTTCTCTCATCCATCTACCCCACAGAAAGAGCTAGAAGGGCCTGGGGGTGATGTGGAGGCCCAGTCCCGGGGTCCCCCTTCCATCACCCCACCCTGCTGAGCCCAGAGGCTTAGCCAAGACGCCCACGGGAACCACTCCCTGATTTATTTTCTCTCTCTCTCCCTTTCTTTCCTTCCTTCCTTCCTTCCTTCCGCTCCTTGTCCGCTTTGCCTGTAGTTGTGGGGATCCCTTGCAATGCAGGTGGGGGAAATTCGAGGGCAGGAGCTAGGAGACTTTTCATGACCAGACAGCTTGGCCGCACTCGGAGAACAGTCCTGCGTGCTGGGAGGGGTGGGGCGGCTGAGGCTGGAGACAGGAGGGAGCTCAGTCTTCTGCACCATCTCCTCTGCTCCCCCTGCTCTCCACCCCCTCTCCTGACCCCCCCTGCGTGCTCCCTGCAGGCTCCGGCTCCCCCCGTGCGGGCCTGTGGAGCACAGACACGTGGGCACAGAGAGGTGGCTAGGGCATCGAACAGCAGGCCAGCTTAGGGCCTGGAGATCCAAGGTGTCTGATGTGTGAGAATGTGTGTGTGCCAAACTCGGGCACAAGTGTGTGTGAGAGTATGGGTGTATATGTGTGAACACACGGAGTGTATGTGAGTCAGTATGAGGCGTGTGTGAGTGTGGAATTGCACAACTGTGCATTTAAGTGGAAGTATGGGTAGTGAGTGTGTGTGTGCATGCGTGTGGGCTGTGTGGCTCGACCACGGAGGGTGCATGAACTCGTACGAGTGTGTGTGGAGTGCGGACGTGTGTGAGTTCATGCCTCTGTGACCGTGTGAGAGTCGTGGATGCGTGCACGTGCAGGGGAGGTGTGTGGAGTGCGGACGTGTGTGAGTTCATGCCTCTGTGACCGTGTGAGAGTCGTGGATGCGTGCACGTGCAGGGGAGGTGTGTGGAGTGCGGACATGTGTGAGTTCATGCCTCTGTGACCGTGTGAGAGTCGTGCCAGGATGCGTGCACGCGCAGGGGAGGTGTGTGCGTGCACGGCGATGTGCAAGGGTGTGGGTGTCAGGTGCGTGTGTGCGTGTTGGTGACACGGTCACCACTGAGCTCGGTCACATCCGAAGGGGGAACCCAGCACGGGGAGGCCTGGGATCTGGCTGCGCAGGAGGGACCACGGTGACTTCGGGTCCTCTGTGTGCACGGCCCGGAGCTCAGGTCTGGGCCGCGGCTCCGCCGTCGTGTCCGGCGTTCCTGTGTGTCACGTGGTCCCGTGGTAGGCTCACACCACGTTTGCTCTGTTGCGGGCACCACGCTGCTTCTGTACATACTGACTCATCTCCACCGGTGCCTACGCCTTGCTCACCTGCGTACAACCTAAAAAAGTGAAGGCCGTCAGCATGCCCACCGAGCCACGTGTGAGCCGGGGCGTCGGGGTGCAGGGAACCCAGCTGGACCCGGGGGCTGTGGGAGGCCGCGATTTCTGGCACAAAGAACCAGGTCCCGGCCCCCGGGGCCGACACCGGCTCCCAATAGCACGCTGGTCGTTCTGCCAAATGCCCTGTGGCTTCTGGCATCCAGGGGGCTGTGGGGCGGGTGACTTTCTGGGTGGTTTTTTTAAAGCCTTTGCCCACAACCCCGTTTCTGACGTAAAGTGAAACACTGCTGCGCGTTGTCTGCTTCCCTTGAGTCGGTCTCGACGCCGTGGCGCCAGGCCTTTCCCGGCGAGGAGGGCCTGCTGCGGCCTGGGTCTGTCCCCACACCTGCCTCAGCTGCGGCCTATCTTGGCAGGAGAACGTGTCCCTGGCCGACATCCTGTCGCTGCGGGACAGTGGCCTCAGCGAGCAGGAGGCGTGGGCCGTGTGCCTGGAGTGCAGCCTGTCCATGAGGAGCGTCGCCCACGCGGCCATCTTCCAGACCCTGTGCATCACACCAGACACTCTGGCGTTCAACACCAGCGGGAACGTGTGCTTCATGGAGCAGCTCAGCGGTGAGCCTGGGGCGGCGGCAGGGGCGGCAGAAGGTGCCTTTGGGGAGAAGGTGGACACAGGGTCCCGCCCCGGCCCCCCGGATTGCAGCGGCTGCCCTGGTGGGATCTCCAGCCCCAAGAACCGCTGAGGGAGAAGGAGGTGGGAGGCCCCCCCGGGCTGTGTCACGGCTCCTGCAGGGGACCCGCGTGGGGCCCGCCGGCCCATGGTGAATGGTTGTGGGGCGTGAGGCCGAGGGCGTGGTGGCCAGCGCAGGGGCCCCCCGCTGCCTGCCCAGCCTCCAGGGTTCCCGCAGCCCCTCCCCTGCTCCAGGGAGGGCCCGAGCGGATGGCCCGACTTTCCCCAACTGGCTCCTTCAGTCCCCTTCTCTGGGAGGCCGGGAAAACCCTTCTCCTTCCTCCTTGGACGGCTTCCCCGGGCTTCCCGTGAAGAACGAGGTCTTCCTGTTCAAGCGCTGTTTCCTCTGACCCAGTCCCCTGGGACGCCAGGACGGAAGGGGCCCCTGGGGAGCGGGAGGCCACAGCTCCTGCCCGCCTGGCTTCCTCCTCACCATTGGGCCTTGTGCGTGTGTGATCAGAGGCCTTCTCTTTTCCTTCCCCAGATGACCCTGAGGGCGCCTTTGTGCCCCCCGAGTTCGATGTGACCGGGAACACCTTCGAGGTGGGTGGCAGCAGGCGGGGGCACCTGCGTGCAGGGCACGGGCTGGGCTTGGGGGGCTGCCTTCGGGGCACCCCCACCTTTGTCAGACTCGGGGTCCCCGGCGGCACCGTAAGCTCCAGTGGCCGCTTGGTGTGTGGACACGTGCTTGTCATTATATTTGTCGAGTATGTTTCCCGGGTGTGAACATCACTGTATTTCACGTGTTAAAAGGGCCTGAAGTTGCTAGTGGTGGCTGGGGGGAAGCACAGCGTCTCCGAGGGAAAGAGCGGGGCGGTGGGATGGCAGCACCCGGCAGAGACACGTGGCCTGTGGGTGATACCCCGAGGCAGCCGTGCTACCTCGCTCTGGGCTCAGGTCACCACCCCCTGGGCACCCCTGTGTGCATGCCGGGGAGCGTGGCTGGGGGGCACCAAGAATGGGGTGGTGGCACTCTCCCCTGAGTGCCGCGCTGGGCTCCCCCAGATTGCCGTTCACAGCTCCCATCTCCGTGGAGCCTGTAGTCTGAGGTGGGCGGAGAAAAATCAATCGTTAACAAGTAATTACAAACTCAAAAATTTCAGGGAAAACCCATTAGCTTAGTGACGTTAGGTTAAATTTTAACCCCAAAATAAGAGTTTTGGGGTTGGCCCCTCCTCTGCTCTACTTTACCTTAAACTAGCAACCAGCCCCTTCCCCTGAGAGGCCCTCGTCCACGCTCCAGTGGCAGGCAGGACCGCAGGGCCCTGGGTCGCTGGTGGATCGGGTCTCTCTGATTCCCTGGACCTCGGGGGCCAGAACCAGAGCCCAGGTGGCCTTTGGCTTGGGGCAGCTCCCAGCCCTGGTCCATGCACAGACCTCCTTAGTTTACCTGCATGTTTAACACCAGAACCAACAAGAAACTAAAGCCCTGCAATAACGGACGTCCTCCCAGTGCCGCCCGCCTCCGTGCCGCCGGGCTGTTCCTAAAAGCAGTGTTGTTTGGTGTGTGCTGGTTTTCACATTCGAAGAAGAGTGTCACTACACGTTATCTTCTGGAACTTTCTCTTACGTGTTTCTGGACGATGCGCCTGAACCCAGCGGGAGGTCACGTGTAGCCCCTGGCTCATGGGAGCATTGGTGCCGCCCTGCACAACCTTGGTGGATCTGGGCAGGAGCTCCTCCCAGGTGTGGACCTGGCCATGGGACGGCCACACAGCGGGGCAGGCGGTGTTCCACGGTCTCCAACGGTGGCCGCACCAGAGTGTGCTCCCGCCAGCAGGTGCCACAGACCCCCAGCTCCATGTGGCTGAGAAGGCCCATTTTCCGTGCAGTCGTTATGCTTTTCTTTATATATTTCCACCCATTTTGTCAGGATGGCAATGTCTCCTCTGTCCGTAAGACGGCGAGCGGTTCTCGGGACCCTTCACACTCCTGAAAATGACTGAGTAGCCGGAGAGCTTTCCGTGGTGCAGGTTAAGCCTACCAGTGTGTGTTACAGCTTAAACTGAGACACCTGCAAAATGCTTACCTATGAGTTCATTTAAAAGCAATTATAAGCCGTTGCATGTTGATACACAACATATTTTTATGAAAAATAACAGTATTTTTCCCCAAAAACACAGTGGGAAGAGTAGGGCTATTTCAAGTATCTGCCCACCCTTTAATATCGGGCTCTGTGGAAGCCAGCTGGTTTTCATGGCAGCTCTGCCCTTGGCGAGGTCCCCGTTGGGGTGTCCCTGGAGCAGAGCCTCTGGAAGGTCCGGGGTGCACTCGGCTGGAACAAGAGCGTCGGTCTGGCGTGCTGAGGGTCGTCCGCCTTGGGAACCACACTGTCGGGAGGACCACTAAAGGGCCTCCTATGAGGGAGGAGGTCTCTCCAGTTTAATGGAGTCAAGTTTATTCATGTTTTCTTTGTTACTATTCTTTGTACCTTAAGAGACCGTCCCAACTCCAAAGTCTAATGGAGGTTTGCTGATATCTTCTACCAGGAATTTAAAAATTTTGTTCTTCACATTCGAATTGCTTGAGATGACTTTTCTCGGCAGTGTGAGGTAAGGACCAGGTTTCCTCCCTTTCCGTGTGGATACCCCTTCCCACGGATGCTGGCCGCAGGTGCTCACACAGCAGGCCCGATAGCAGAGTGGGCCCGTCCTCCCCGAGAGGGAGACCCGCTCCTGTCCTTCCTCAGAAGTGTTCTCACTATTCTTGGCTCTCTGTTCTTGCACATAAGTGTTAGAATGAGTTATCCAGTTCCATGAAAAGCTGTTGGCATTTTGACTGGAATGGCACTGAATCTATCGATCCCTTTGGGGAGGAGGCAATCTTTATAATATAGGGTCTTCTGCATAAACCCTTTTACCTCCTCACTTAGTCAACGCCTCAGTAACATTGAGTACTGTTTCCTGTAGGAGTCTGGGATACCCTTTATTAGTTGATTCTCAGGAATTTGGTATTTTCTGCTTACATTCTAACTTGGAGGTCATCTTTGTGATTGCATTTTTCTGCTTGTTTGGTGCTGGTCTACAGAACACAATTCACTTTAATATCTTAATCTTCTGTCCAGCCATCGTGCTGAATTCTTTTGTTATTTCCCATAACTTACAGGTTCTTTAGTTTTTCTATCTAACTGATCAGATCACCGGCCCGGGCGGAGGTTTTGCGTCACGTTTCCATTGCTCGTCTTGCTGTGTGTCACAAAGCTGCTCACGTCGCCAGCCGCGTGGTGTGGCCAGCGCACCTCCTGCTCGGGGACACGGGCTCTGAAAGCAGCGTTTCTCTCCCCGCCCTCAGCCAGGACATATTTGCTACACAAGGCCCTCTGTGCCGGTCATCATGCTCTACCGTGAACGTACCTTGGGTTTTATGAAAGTGCTTCTGCATCCTTTGAAATGACCATTACGATTTTTAATATTTACGTACTTATTTTCTAATGTTAATTCAGTCCTTCTTGCTTAGAAAACCTAAAGTGGCCAGGTGTCTTATCTTTTTAATACACTGTCACGTTCGATCTACAGATGCCGACTTTGGCGTTTTGTGCTGTTTCTGACCATGTTGGGGGCAGGACCGTCCCAGGCTGTGCGGGCGCCCCTTCCTCTGCCTGTAAGAGTTTATGTAACAACAGGGCGCTCCATGTCCAAGGTCCGGTCACACTTAACTCATCAGGACACTTGTCTCCTTGGAGGGAAATCTTCTTTTTGCTGCTCAAGTTTTAATAGTTACAGGATTATCTGTTTTGTATTTCTCATTGAAAGGTCTCTGGTAAACTATATATTTCTGAAGTTTATCCATTTTTACTTGTTTTTTCAGTTGTTGGCAGTTGGTTGCAGTGTCCCTTGTTGATCACTGCACTGTCTGTGGAACGTCGGAGGACTTAAATTCTCTTTCCTTCACTTGTCAGTCTCACCAATGGGTATTTATTTGGTTAGTTTTTTCAAAGACCCCACTTCGTACCACATGATCTTTCCTGATGTGTCTTTGTTTTCTTTTCCCACTGATTCTGCTGGTACTTTTCATTTTCTTTTCCTTGTCTTGAGTGTGGCAAGCGTTCCTTCTCTGCTGTTCTACTGTGAGTCAGACACTCAGCTCCCCTGTCTTCGGTCTCTCTTCCTTTGTAACGTGAACATTTATATCCAAGGCCATGAATTTCCCTCGAAACACGGGTTTTGCTGCATCCTGTGAGTTTTGCCAGGTAGCATTTGTAGTTCCCTCTTCCTCTAAGTATTTCTTTTATTCCCACTGGGGTTTCTTCTTAGCCTGAGTTGTTTAGCAACAGGAATGGGTTGAGTTTTTCCTGACTTTTTATTGAGATATGAAACACATACCGAGACACACACACGTCACAGGCATGCAGCTCGACGAGCTTTCACAGACTGAGCACCCTAATCCAGCATCCAGACCAGGAAGCAGAGCATGCCAGCACCCTGCAGGGCACGGGGCCAGGCGGGGCCATGACGGGGTCCACACTCCAGCCTGTCCACAGCGGCAGATGGGGGCTCCCAAGTCTTTAATGCTTCACATCTCTGGAATTGTCCTACGATAAAGTCTTGTTTTCTGAGTTGCCTTAATTCCCAGTGGGTGATAGGTGATTTTCTCTGGTTTTCCACCCACAGAGCAAGCAAGTCCTTCTTACCCGACACGTGAAAAGGGCCTGCCGGTGTGCACTGCCGCCTTGGGCCCAGTGTTTGCATGCAACCCCCATCAGGCCTGTGATTCCAGGGTCTCTGTTCTACTCTTGGACAAGCTTCATTCCAGTGTCTGTTCCTGGGGCTAAGTTCCCCCCTAAGTGCTGCATTGTGGAGACCCCAGGAGTAGTTGCACATGTCACGTGGACTTACCATGTCTGCCCAGGTGCCCATTCCTGCCTGCAACCTGGGGCTACAACCCCCTGCCCACGAGGACCACGGTGGCAAATGCACCTTCTTGGTGCCACTCCCAGCAGGGTCAGGCCCTGCTGCTGTCAACCAGGCCGCCTCCGGCCCGACCTCGGGGTCTCTGGACTGTGGCAAGGGTGCAGCATGTTGGGTCGTGCTTGCTGGCCATGTCGAGACTGAGCCCACACCCTTGCCCACTGTCCTCCCTAGAGAGAGGACAAAGATAGGGAGCAGTTTTCCTGAGCCCTCTAGTCCTCACACAGAATTCCCCCTTGTGACCCTGCCCACCACCCCACCCACTGCTGGGATGATGTCTCAGGCTCCCCCAATCCCCAGATGCATGGCAGCTGGCCCTCCTGGGACCATCCCCTGTACGTCCCAATCCTTGCCCAGGAAACCCCAGAGATGGGCTAGTTTCCAAAAGCTAAAACTATGACCATGGCCAGCATTCAAGCCCTGCCCCAAGCAAGCCCCAGACCCTCACAGGACTCTTTTCTGAACCTGGTCACCATGAGCATGTTCGGGCTCCAGTGGAGCCCAGCCAGGACGACCTCGACACCCACCACCCACCATTACTATCCACTGTCACTTGTCCACAGACATGTGTGTCAGGCCTCACAGTGAACAGAGCAGATGGGCTCCTGCCTCGTGGGGATCTTGGTCTTCACAAGGGACAGACTTGATGTGGGCAATGGGCTGCGTCCTGAGAGAGGAGAATGGGGCCTTTCAAGGAGATGACAGGGTCCTCATCCAGCTCAAAATTCCCTGGAGGCCATTCTGAGAAAGTGATGTTCAGGTTGGAACCTAAAGTGTGAGTAGGGTTCACCAGATCAAGACCAGGGAGGACTTCCCAAGACAGAAGGGAATGTGCAAAGGCCTTGAGTGGCAAAGGTGCTGATACATCATGGCTAGCACATCATGAACAGCATCATCCAGCAACCAATGAGAAGTATATTTGTTGAGTTACTGTCAAGCTAAAAGATGGAATGATGGATGTGTGGGTGGATGGATAGATGGATGGTTGGATGGATGGATGGATGGATAGATGGATGGTTGGATGGATAGATGGATGGTTGGATGGTTGGATGGTTGGATGGATGGATGGATGGATGGATGGATGGATGGATGGATGGATGGATAGATGGATGGTTAGATGGATGGATGGATGGATGTGAGGGTGGGTGGGTAGATGGATGGTTGGATGGATGGATGGATGGATGGATGGATGGATGGATGGATGGATGGGTGGGTGGGTGGGTGGGTGGGTGGGTCCATGGATGTGTGAGTGTGTAGATAGATGGATGAGTAGCTAGTCCAGTGATTGGATAGATGGATGCCATTGTTCCTGGAGGGAAATAAAGGTGGTAGAGGGCAGAAGCAGATACCCTGACCTTGCAGGTATAGAGCCAGGTTTTATTCCCAGGACTGTGACTGGGGGATAGGGCGGTGCTCACCACAGACTCGCAGCTCATAGTCCTGGCTGGAGCCCTATAGGTGGTGGCTCATAGGGTTTGCCTTTCCTTCCACCCCAAGAATCAGCAGCCAGCAGGGTCCCTAAAACAAGGCATCTGCCCTGAGTCCATGCAGCAGCTTGACTTAAGTTTGGCCTCTTCAGGAAGCCCTGGATATTGGCTATGTGGGGACCCAGGCAGGGGACCTGGGGTGTGATCGGCATGGTCAGTGTGTGAGAAGGGAAGGCAGGCTGCCCTCCACATGGAGACCAGGGCTGGGGGTTCCAATGTCTTCTGTGAGATGTGGGCTAGTGGCCCAGGGACCCAGCTTTGGGCATGGAAAGAGTGGATGGATTCAGGGGTCACCAGTGCAGCTCAACCATGTACATGGGCCCACCAACACTGAGTGGTGTAGGAGTTCGGGTGGCAGGGTTGCTTTGTCTGTGGATGACAAGCTTGTGGGCCTGAAATCTAAGAGACTGCAGTGGAAAATGATAGAATAAGAGACTTCAGAGGCCAGCTGAAAACAAGATACATCCCAAAAAATAAGTAGCTTCTTTTTGTGTTGGTAATTACTGGTTAGAGATGAAATGGAAAATGTTTCATTTATAATAGCAATAACTATAGAAAGTCTGGAGTAAATATAGCAGGAGGGCTAGAAATGTAAAGTGAACCACTTTTCTAAAGATGAGAAAACAAGACACAAGAAGATGAGGAGACAGACCCGTCCCTGCACCTGAGCGTCACCCCACCTCTTCAGAGACGTAACTGACCTATCACATGGTGTGAGTTTGTGCACAAATTAATGATTTGATACGTTTGTGTTTTGCAGGATGATTCCCACTTCTAGTAGTGTTAGTTAACACCTCCATAGTGCAATCGCTGTTTCTTTTGGTTGTGAGAACACTTAGGATCTCTTTTCTCAACAACCTCGAAGTATGTAATACATTATTGCTAACCGTGTCACTGAGTCACACGTTAGATGCCAGGAACTCACTCGTTTCATAACTGCAGCCCTGGGTCTTTTCTCCAACGTCTCCCTGTCTCCTCCACCCCCAGCCCTTGGCAACCTCCACTCCACAGTTTCCGAGCGTTTGGCTTTTTTAGATTCCATGCAGAAGTAGTATCATACGGTATTTGTCTTTCTCTGTCAGACTTGTTTCACGCAGCATAATGCCCTCGAGGGCCCTCCTTTCTTGTGGCTGAATCGTACTCTGTTGTATCTCTAGACCGTATTTCTTTACCGAGTCATCCAAAGACAGACACTTAGGCTGCTTCCACATCTTGGCTTCTGTAAATAATGCTGCAGTGAACATGGGAGCGCACATATCTCTTTGAGATCCTCATTTTATTTCCTTTGGATATGTACCCAGAAGTGGAATTGCTGGATAGTATGGTAATTCTATTTTTTATTTTTGAGATCCTCCGTGCTGTTTTCCAGAGTGGCTGCACCAGGTTGCATTCCCACCAACCGTGTAGGAGGGTTCCCCTTGCTGCACATCCTCACCATTATCTCATCCTCACTTATTATCCCTTGTCTTTTTTATAACAGCCATTGACAGGTGTGAGGTGACATCTCATTGTGGTTTTGATTTGTATTTCCTTGATGATGAGTGATGCTGAGCATCTTTTCATGTGTCTGGTTGGCCATCTGGATGTCTTCTTTGGGAAAATGTCTGTTCAGTTCCTCTGCCCATTTTTTAATCAGATTGTTTCTTTGCTCTTGAGTTGTAGGAGTTCCTTATATATTTTGGATATTAACTCCCTGTGAGACAGATGGTTTGCAAATATTTTCTCCCGTTCTATAGGTTGCTTTTTCATTGTGTTGACTGTCTCCTCTGCTGTGCAGAAGTTTGGCAGTTGATGTTTTTCCCACTTATTTGTTTTTTCTTTTGTTGCTTGTGCTTTTGGTGTCACATCCAAAATATCACTGCTAATGTCTTAGAGCTTTTTCCTATGTTTTCTTCTAGGAGAGTTATGGTTTGGGGTCTTATGTTATAAGTTTTTTGTCCATTTTGAGTTAATTTTTGTAAGTGGTATAAGATAGTCCAATTTCATTCTTTTCCAGTTTTCCCAACACCATTTATTGAAGAGACTGTCCTTTCCTCATTGAGTATTACTGACTCCTTTGTCAAATACTGGTTGATTGTATAGACATTAGTTTATTTCTGGGCTCTCGATTCTGTTCCGTTGGTCTATGTGTCTGTTTTTATTCTAGTACCGTCTCTTTGCATTACTATAGCTTTGAAATAGTTTGAAATCAGGATGTGTGGTGCCTCCAGCTTTGTTCTTCTTTCTCAGGATTGCTTTGGCTATTTAGGGGTCTTTTGTGGTTCCATATGAATTTCAGGGTTGTTCTCTCTATATCTGTGAAAAATGCCACAGGAATTTTGATAGGGATTGCATTCAATCTAGAGATGACTTTGGGTGGTATAGACATTGTAACAACACTAATTCTTCCAGTCCATGAGCACAGGATATCTTCCCATGTATTTGAGTCCTCCTTAATTTCTTTCACCAGAGTCTTAAACTTTTCAATGTACAAAACTTCACTTCCTTGGTTACATTTATTCCTAATTATATTTTTTTGGTTTTGATACTATTGTAAATGGGATTGTTTTCTTTACTTATTTTTCCTATATTTCATTGTTAGGGTACAGAAAGATAGCTGACTTCTTCATATTGCCCTTATGTTCTGCAACTTTACTGAATTTGTTGATTGGTTCTAACAGAGTTTTGGTAGAGTCATTAGGACTTTCTATATGTGAGACCATATTGTCTGCAGATGGAGACAGTTTTACTTCTTCCCTTCTGATGTGGATGTATTTTATTTCTTTTTCTTGCTTGATTGCTCTGGCTGGGACTTCCAGTGCTGTGTTGGATAGGAGAGGGGACAGTGGGCACCCTTGTCTCATTCTTATCTTAGAGGAAAAGTTCTCACCTGGTCACCATTGAGAGTGATGTTGGCTGGAGGCTTGTCACATGTGGCCTTTGTCATGTTGAGATGTGTTCCTTCTATACCCAATCTCTTGAGAGTTTTTATCATGAAAGATGCTGAATTTTGTCCAACGCTTTTTCTGCATCTATTGAGATGATTATACAATTTTTGTCCTTCGTTCTACTAATATAGTCATCACGTTGACTGATTTGCAGTTGTTGGATCACCCTTGCATCCCAGGGATAAATCCCACTTGACAATGGTGTATGATCCTTTTGATGTGATGTTAAATTCAGTTTGCTAGTGTTTTGTTGAGAACTTTTACATCTGTGATCGTCAGGGATATTGCTCTATAGTTTTCTTTTGGTTCCTTACCTAACTTTGGTATCAGAGTAATGCTGGCCTCACAAAATGAGTTTGCAAGTGTTCCCTCCTCTTCAGTTTTCTGGAAAGATTTAAGAAGGATTAGTATAAAATTCTTTAAATGTTTGGTAGAATTCACTAGAGAAACCATCTGGTTCTCGGTTTTTCTTTGTCAGGAGGTCTTTGATTACTGATTCAATCTCCTTACTATTCATGGTCTGTTCAGATTTTCTATTTCTTCATGATTCAGTCTTGATAGGTTGTATGTTTCTAGGAATTTATCCATTTTTTTCTAGGTTATCCAATTTGTTGATGTGCAGTTATCCTTATTAGTCTCTTAAGATCCTGTATACCTCTCTGGTATACTTGTACCATTTCCTCTTTCACGTCTGAGCCTATTAATTTGAGTCCTTTTCTCATGGCTAGTCCAGCAGGAGGGCCCACAGCCAGGACAGAAGTCTGTCTGCCTGTTACCTGACACACAGGTGGGCAAGACTCCCGCCAGGTCCGTTGGCATGAGGCAGTGGCTCCCACGGCCCCCACGGAGGTGCTCTTGGCTGTGGGTGGAGGCTGAATTGCTCTTGAGGGTCAGGTTCTGGGGACATCCTGTTGGCCATCTTGGTGACTTCTTAAACATTTTATTTTGTAAGAAGTTGATCCTTCCCAAATTCTGCAATGTCAATGCAATTACAATAAAATTGCAACCATTTTTGGTTTGTTTTGTGAATGGGAATGGGAGAACTAATATTTGTTTTTTAAAACCTGATAAATGTGAAAATGATCCAACTTTTTGAGGGAAAAAAAGGGACAACCTGTCCTCGGGATATGAAAATACACTCTGACGCTACTATAATTAAAATAGCACGGTCTAGACAGGACAGACGCATGGGGAGACAAGGATTAGAGGAGACGAGGCCAGCTGGACCCAGGGTCCCAGGGGAGCCAGCAGGACGGGCAGCAGCAGAGGGGGATCTTCTCTAAATGCTGCTGGGGGCTGCTCTCCATTACGAGGGAAACAAACCCAGATCCCTACAAATGGCCAGCACGTTGACAAATTTCAAATGGATTAGAGCTGGATGTGTAAAAATTATAAAAATATTGGAGGAAACAAAAGAAAGCTGTTTTTATCATCTTGGGGTAGGGAAGTTCCTCCTAAGAAGGAGCTAAAGAAAAAAATATCTGATTTCACAAATTAAACATGAGAATTTTTGAATGTCAAAAGATGCATGAACTACGTCAAAAGCTAAGTGACAAACGGAAAGAACATGTGTGGCACACAGACTGGCAGTCAAATCCTCAGTATGCCAAGGGGGCGCCCCAAACAGGAAACAGTGTGGTGACGTTGCAAAGCCCATGAATGGGCATAAAGAGGAAAAGTTAGAACCATGAATAGCAATGAACAGATGCTCAGTCTCATTCATAATTAGAGAAATGCAGACTTGAAAAGAGACGACTGCCCTTCAGAGACATGGCCGCCGTCACAGGTGGGGATCCTAGCATCTGCACACGCTGGGTCGGGGCTGGGGTGAGCCGGAAGCCAGGGGGGTGGGCACCGGTCAGAGCAGCAAGGCCAGTGCAGACCTCCCACCCACGAGCACGGGGCCCCTGCCCCAGTGTCAGCACAGTCACCGTGCTGGGGGAGGTGCTGCTTGGCTGTCCCGGCACAGACTGTCAAGAGCAGGGTCCCCAAAAACACGTGTTCCTGGCCAGAGGAGCAGAGACCGTGTGGGGAGAAGTTGTGCTCCAGGGCACTGACAGTCTTTTGGGTGCCACAGGCTCACATCTACTCTCTGGGGGCCACGCTGAAGGCAGCCCTTGAGTACGTGACTGAGCCCGAGCCGGAGCCCAGGCTGAGCCAAGACCTGGAGGCGTTGCTGAGCCAGATGCAGGCGGAAGACCCTAGGGACCGGCCTGACCTCGAGGTACAAAGTCACCCCCAAGGCAAAGACCTGAGACCCCCCCCACGGCCCCAGTGCCCCAGGCACACACACACACACACACACACATACACACACACACAGGGCCCTCCTGCCCCACTGCTCTCCCCTCGGTCCCATGGACTCTTCTTCACCTGGGATTTGGTGGCATTGCATTTTGCTTAAATAAGAACTTGACCTTTCATTATACATTGTTATGATGAAGAGGTTTGGCTTATAATTTTCATGGGCTGAACAGAATCGCCTGGTTTTCTGTAATCGCAGGATACACTGCTTTTTTATGCCAGAAAATAGACATGGAGGGGGGTGGGCTCTTGGAGGGCAGGGCTTCCTCCATGGTGAGCTTTCCCGTCTGAGCTGCTCACACGCGTGTCTACAGAGCATCATAGCATTGTGTGAAGAGAAGATGCTCTTCACGTCCTCCTGCCGTCTGTGCCGGAGCCTCTCGGCCATCGGGAGGAGGGTGCTCTCCATTGAGTCCTTTGGAGCATTTCAAGGTAAGCACGTGCACACGTGTTCTTGCACACACGCATGCACACACAGATAGTCATGCACACATATACACATGCATGCACGTACCCACTCACATGTGCACGTGAGTATACACAAGCTTTAGCACAGATCAGACACACCCACGTTCATGCCATTGTACTCACTGTGTAAACACCCACAGTCACACATGCAAACAGATCACACCTCACATGCACACATGCAAACACACACCTCACACACACCTCACATGCACACATGCAAACAGATCACGTGTGCCCCCACAGACACACACGTGTTTATACTAACTTGCTCATAGTCACAGAGGCATACATGAAAACGCAAGGTCATACACACCTACTTGTACGCATGCACACTCATCACACGCATGCACACTTGTGCGCAAACATAGCACTCTCCTGCACATACAAACCCATTTATAGCCACGCTCACAGCCTGACACGTTCACCCTCACTCTCAGTCACCTTGCACACACTTTGCAGACACCTGGGCCACTGGGGGTGTTGGGAAGCGAGAAGTCTTCGACCTCTGGTCTCTGTCCGGGTCTGTGAGCCTGCCAGTGCATGGACACGGGGACGCTGCGCAGTTCGTTTCTGTTTGCCGACACCACGTGGTGTCTGGCAGGCCCATTCCTTCTCCGCCAGAGAAGCTGTTGCTGAAGCATCTGGGATTTTCCCGGCTCGGGTGGGACTCTGGCATGGTCTCAGGTCATGTTTTGAGCAAATGTCAGCATCTGCTCTGCACTGTGCCTGCAGCAAGAAGCCCGGAGGGCCCTCAGGGGCGGCCCGCACGAGCCTCTTGTGGCAGCAGGGCCTGCCAGCACGCCACCCGAGAGACCACAGGCCTGAGGCTCGTCTCCTCCCGTGCAGCAGAGAGCAGTCACAATGGGAGGGGCTGCAGGCCACAAGGAGGGGCCTCCATGGAGATCACAGACACCTGCGTGCGAGATTGTGCACCAGGACGGTGGGGGGGGTGGGCAGCCAGACTCAGTGTCTTCCTTTGGGGACATCATCTGTGTACTTGTACTAGAAAGCAAAGGCTCTTTAGACAAGCTGCTTGGATGACCTTAGGAAGACCCCGAGGGGGCCCGTGCAGGCTGTGGAGGGGGTCCAGGAGCCTTTAGAGCCTCAATAGTTGGAATCAGCCGGGTTATGCAATGAAGGAGGCAGATGAAGATGGTTCTGGGCCGATACTGAGGGGAGGAGAGGGGGACCCAGGAGTGCAGGAGAGGTGCCCGCATCCCCTCTGGTGACGGGTGGGGTCGCTAGGGATGCCCACCCCGGGCTCAGGTCCCCAGCCGCTGCCCCTGCAGCAATCACCTTGCTTTTGCCCAGATGTTACCGAGAGCGGCTGGAGCGGGAGACCTGCTGCAGGAAGCCTGGGGCCTAGGAAACAGCCAGGGGGCCGCGCTGCAGACCCAGAGGGCCTGCCCCAGCGCCCTGCCCCTGAAGCCCATGGCAGCCCGGAGCAGTCTGCTGCTCTGCCCTCCAAGGCCCTGCTGTCAGCCCCTGTGAGAAACGGAGAGCGGCTGGCCAGCCTCATCCTGGACACCCAGCGCCCCCTGGGTGACCTGGAGAGGAGCCGCCTGAGGAAGGTGCAGACATTCCCCAGGCTCCTGCCCGACGGCCCTGAGGCCAGCACCCTCTGCCTGACGCTGACCCCCACCAAAAACCAGCTACCCAAATCTGAAGTCTTCCCTCCAGACCCCAGGGAGGCCTTTCTAGATGGGAAAAATGGCCTTTCCAGCTACAAGTCACAGCCCAAGTCCAGACTGTGGCCAGAGCGGGAGCCCGAGCTCCAGCAGAGAGGACCTGGAGATGCCAGCCGAAGCGGGGACAGGGTATCTGGGGCACTGGGCTGGAGCCCTGTGGAGGAAAGCACCCCATCCCGCTCCGAGGACCCCGGAGATGCAGGCCCAGAGCCCAGAACTTCCAGGGCTGATGAGGGGACTCCCGACAGAGCTGGGGAGCCGGCTACTGCAGCAGGAGAGCAGGTGGGTGATCGCGGTTTCCGTCCCACGTGGCCGGGAAGGGGCCCTGCACGCGCTCACACCCTCCTGTCTGTGGTCTCACACGCAGTGCTGGTGGTCTACCGCAAGGAAGGGAGTCTCAGCCTTCACTCCTGCTCAGTAATTTATAAGTTTTAAGCAAGCTGCCTGTTTCTGAAGGAAGCTCTGAGGACAGCCTGCTGTAGCCCCAGGTGTGGCCCCAGGCCAGAGCCTCTCCTGCAGCCCCCTCTGGAGGTGGGGAATCCCAGAGAGCACCCCCACATACTCAGGCCTCCCCTGGCCTCACCCGCATGTAGCACCCCATGCATTCACTGAAGGAGGCACACCCCTGCTTCGGGGTTAATGTTCTTGCCAAACGATGCGTGCAGGGAGCAGTCTTCCCAGGAGGAGGCCCGGCAGCCCCAGGCCAGCAGGGTTATCTCTGCGGCTCTGTTCCCCAGCCCTCATGCTCAGGGGCTGCAGCGTCTTCTTCCGCTGATGATCTTAAAGGTCAGGAACTGGGGCACCTCAGTGGCACAGTTGGTTGAGCATCTGACTCTGGATCTGAGCTCAGGTCTTGGTCTCAAGGTTGTGAGTTCAGTCTCCGCATTGGGCTTCACACTGGACGTGATGCCTGCTCCACGCTGAGCAGGGAGCCTGACGTGGGGCTCGATCTCATGACCCTGGGATCATGACCTGAGCCGAAATCAGGAGTCAGACGCTTGACCGACTGCACCACCCAGACACCCCAAAACTCTAGTTACTTTAAAACAAATGTCTATCCTGAAGACCCCAGTGCACACACATGTGTCTACACCTCAGCTCATATGGTCTCTGCTGGCCTCCTGGATCCATACTGGCTTGTGTGTAGAGAGGTCCCAGCCACTGAGGCAGGAAAACCTCACACACCCCAGCCCTGGACTGGGCTCACCTTCCCATACCCAACAGCCTTACAACAGCCCACTTTCCAGATGGGTAAACTGAGGCATGGGGTGGCCGTGCACTCTGTTGGAGGGTGGGCAGCCACTGAGGGGCAGAGCTCACCTGGAGCCCAGCTACTTAACCAGTAGGCTCCCCTGCCCCAGAGGCCTCATGGGACCAGGGCCCACCCAGACCCCCCCCCCCCAGGCACAGCCTGTTGGGATCAGTCCCCCAGGCTTCTGCTGCAGAGCCTGTCCTGGTTTCAAAGCAGACTGCTCCAACCGCACATGTACCGGGAGGCTTGGGGAGGGCCGGATCATGGGCCTCCAGCCAGGCTTGCTGCACCCCAGGCGTGAGGGGGGTCAAGGTGGAGACAGTGCCTCGGGAACCTTCCCTAAAGCGTGCACTTGTATGTCCCAAGTGTGGTGGCTGTGGTCCTAGCTCTTCCCGTGGCCTTTAAGTAGAGAACTACCTTCCAGCTGAGTGCATTCTTCTGACTCTGGGAAATTTCTGTGTCTGGCGGTGAGGGTGAGGTAGAGTAAAATACACATCCCATAAAATGAGCCCTCCCCCACCAAGCACCCAGCTCAGTGGCATCCAGCATGTTCGCCGTGTTGTGCAGCCAGCCCCACCCTCCGGCCCCACGACTCTCATCCTCCCAGACGGAAGCTCGGTCCCCATCCCCTCCCCCGCCCTGGCGCCCACCGTCTCGTCTCCGTCTCTGACTGTGCCGGCCCCGAGGACCTCACGAAGGTGGGGCACGCAGTGCTGGTCCTTCCGTGTCTGGCTTCTTTCACTCGGCATCAGGCCCTCAGGCTCAGCCTGGAGGTGGGTCACCCGATCATATGGTGATTCTCTGTTCAATTCCTGAGGAGCCTCCATGCTGCTATCCCCACATTTCCACCAGGTGCACTGGGTTCTGGTTCCTTCCCGCCCTCCCAGCCCGTCGTGGCCACGTGAGGACTTTGCCAGCCCACATGGCAGGAGTGCGCTGTGCAGGAGGCACATCCCACCCTTATTTGAAGTGGTTCCCGCCCTGTCACCTTCCCAGTGGGCTGGGCCAAGCTGACCCCAGGGACCATTCTCACTAGGATGTGACTTCTGCCCCCAGGGCGTCTCCCTGCAGGAGCTCCTGTACCAGCTGGGCCGGCCCTTCAAGGAGTATGAGCTCTGGGCTCTGTCCCATGCGTGTCTCACTGCTCTGCGCACTCACAGGGAGCACCCAGGTGATGCTTTGTCCTGCGGTTCCGTGTTCAGCCTGCCTCCCCCATGTGTTCCAGGGCCAGGACCAAGAGCTTCACGTGGCCTCCATCAGGCGCATGTGGGCCACGGGACGGCCTGGGGCCAGGTGGCTGGGTCCCCACTGTGAGCCCCTGTGCCCTGGAGGTGTTTGCTCTGGTCTCAGGACCACAGGGGTCTGGGGGCAGCAGTGGGGGCAGGTGTTTGGAATGTGGGCCTTGAGGCAGACAACCCTGCTGTAGAGTGAAGTGGGAGCTGTGTGGATGGCCCACATCCCCTCAACGGGGCAACATTGTCCCCAAGGAGGCAAAAGTGGCCGGGGGAGGAGGGGATTTTAGATACTACCCTGGTTTGCAGCTCCCTGGACAGCGTGACAGGCCCACAGCCCTTGATGTGAGCATGTCCTGGGGAGGGACGATGAGGAGAAATGCTGCCATCTGGCTGCCCCCACAGGCCTTTGGGGTGCAGCCTCCTCCGGGACCCCTCAGAGGGGCAGCTCTCAGTGCTGGGCCGTGACCTCTGTGCCCCATCCTCTTCATCTCCTTTCCATTTCCAGCTTGATGTGCAAGGAGCGGGCAGGAGGGGCGTCACAGAGGGCCCCCCATGCCCTGTCCACCTGGCAGTGTGCCAGGGCCTCTAAGAAGGAGCAGCAGCCACTGGCCCCTGGCCCCTGGGCTGTGCTCCCTGGGGGTCTGTGGGCTGAGGGGAGGGGCTGCCCTACCCTGAGCACACCTCTGCGGGTTTTCTGGGAGAACAGGGTTCCCACAGTGAGTCCCGCTGCCCTGACCCTCATCTTCTCTTGCAGCCTACCTGTGCCTGGACTCTGTGCTGGTGGCCAAGGATGGGGCTGTGCTCTTCAGCCCACCCCCTGCCAATGGTGCGTACGTGGGGTCACCCTTAGGAGCTGCTCCAGCACGAACACCCGAGGCTGAAAAGAGAGCTCAGAACTTGGGTTTTTCTCTCTTAGGCACGTACGACACATTTTTTCTGGCTCCTGAGGTTGCAGAGCAAGAACTGGTGACTGAGAAGGTAACTGGCCCTCCCCATCCCTTCCTGCAGCTTCCTGCCCCCACATCCCCAGTGGAGCCCCCCTTCTGCCCCGAGAGCCTGGCAGTGGGGAAAGAGGCAGGGTACCCTCCCCCAGAGCAGCGGGTCACATCCAGAGCCCTGGCTCTCCTGGCCTGGGCAGCATCCCCCTAGCAGGTGCCTCCCCAGGAGGTGGCAGGGCATGGCTCTGGTGGTGTCATCCCAAGATGGGCGGGACTTCTGCATGGACAGCTCTGGGCATACGTGCTGGCTTGGGAGAGTCCAGGGCTAGACTTTCAAGAATATTTACAAGGCACTTGTTAAACACAGCCATTGTTAAAATTTAAATTGTACAAAATTCTGGGGGGCCTAGCTGCCTCAGTCAGTAGAGTGTGCAACTCTTGATCTCAGGGTCATGAGTTCAAGCCCCACATTGGGCATAGAGCTTACTTTAAAAAATAATAATAAAATAAAATTGCATGAACTTATAATTGGGTAAGTGATATTCAAAACCAAGATAGAACTCCACTTCCCTACTCGCCCAGCGTACATCTAGAAACCCCACATCCCTAACACAAGAATGATAAGTCTGAGAGGTAGAGAGCAGAAGGCAGCCTGGCCGGGGCCTCAGGCCGAGGAAGGCACGGTAGCAAGGGCCCTGCTTCCTCCCTCTGCCTCAAAAATGGGGACACAGAAGCCACACTGTCAAGCCAGAGGACGTGGCAAGGGAAGGGGTGGGCCCACCCAGGCCAGCAAAGACCCCACCTGGTGCTGCCAGAGAAAGCTGAGTATCCCCACCAGCCTATAATGAGCACCCCTGCCCATGAGGCCAGTGGGGACCATGTGGGGAGCCTGGACCCACACCACGCCCCCCACCCCCAGCAGTAGCAAATGCCCCTCCCAGCCAGGTGTTGTGGGAGGAGGCCTCATGGAGAGCAGCAACCAGGCCACCCCCACCTCCGCCGGGAATGGAGGCAGGGGAGGAGCAGAAAGGATGTACTCTTACACCCCCAGCCAGAGGCGTATCACTGGAGGCCCAATGGGGGCCCGGCCTCCCACCCCCTGTCCAGCATGAGGAGGAGCCCTCTCCTCAGATGTCAACTGGAGCCAAATACAGAATCTGAACTCTGCCCCCACCTGGCAATAAGGAGATGGTACCCCTCTTCCTGACTGTGCTGTCAGAGAAAGCCAGGTAAAACAGGTTAAATAAGATCGAGAGTCTTACAACATGGAAATGTCCAGGTCTCAACCAAAAACCACTCGCCATACCAAGAAACAGGAAGATTTCAAACCGAGTGAAAAAAAGACAATCAACAGAGGCCAATGTTGGCACTGTGGGGCACAGCCAAAGCAGGCCTAAGAGGGAAATTCATAGCACTAGATGCATATGTGAGAAAAGAGGTAAAAGCTCAACTCAGTAATCTAAGCTACCACCTCAAGAACCTACAAAAAGAAGAGCAACGTAGACCCAAAGCAGAAGGAAGGAAGTAATGAAGATGAGAGCAGAAATCAATGAAAATAGAATAACAATAGAGAAAACCAGTAACGTCAGGAGCTGGTTCTTGGAAAAGACCAATAAAATTTTAAAACTTCCAGCAAAACTGACAAAGGAAGCAAGCAAGAAAGAAAGAAAAAAGAAGAAGAAAAAGAAAAAGAAAAAAAGACACAAATTACCAATATCAGGAATGACACAGGGGATATCCCTACAAACCGTTTAGACATCAAATAATGGATGCCACAGACAGCTCTTTAAATTTGACAACTTAGATGAAATGCACCAATTCTTCAGAAAACATAAACTACAACTCACCCAATATGAAATAGATCTTTGAATAGCCCTTGACTATTTTTTTTTTAAGATTCTATTTGTTTATTTGAAAGAGAGAGAATGAGAGACAGACAGTATGACAGGGAAGAGGATCAGAGGGAGAAGCAGACCCCCCGCTGAGCAGGGAGCCCGATGCTGGACTCCATCCCGGGACTCCAGGATCATGACCTGAGCCGAAGGCAGTCGCCTAACCAACTGAGCCACCCAGGCGCCCAGAATAGCCCTTGACTATTGAGGAAATTGAATTTATAATTTTAAAACTCTAAAAAACTAAATCTCTTGGTCCAGAGTTTCACTGGAGAGTTCTACTCAATGTTTAAAGAAAAATCAATACCACTTCTACACAATCTTTTACAGAAGACAGAAGAAGAGAGAACACTTCCCAGTCTATTTTATTAAGCCAATATGTATACTGTCAATGTATACTGATGATAGATAGATGATAGATAGATAGATGATAGATAGATAGATAGATAGATAGATAGATAGATAGATAGATAGAGGAATATATATACCAACATTCCTCATGAATATAAACAAAAAAATCCTTAACAAAATATGCAAATAGAATTCAACAATATATAAAACTATGCACCATGACATAGTGGCAGTTATTCTAAGGATACAAGTCTGGTTTAGTATTTGAAAATCAATTAGTCCAACATATTAACCAGCTAAAAAAGAAAAAACCCATAATCACATTTAATCGATGCAGAAAAACCATTTGGCAAAATTCAACACCATTCATAATAAAAAATTTTCAGAAAAATACAAATAGAAGAAACTTCCTCAGCTTAATAAAGAGCATCTACAAACACACACACAAACACACACATACCCTATAGCTAACGTCATACTTAATGAGAAAAGACGAAATGCTTTCCCCCAAGATTGGGAACAATGCAAGGGTGTGCTCTATCACTGCTTCTACTCAACATAGTGCTGGAAGTTCTAGCCACTACAATAATGCAAAAAAAAGCAAGTAAAAGGCATAAAGACCAGGAAGAAGAAATAATACTATTTGCAGAAGACATAACTGTCTATGTAGAAAATTCTAAGGAAGCCCATGGGATGAATAAGTGAGTTCTGAAAGGTCACAGGATATAAGATAAGCATTCAAAAATCAACTGTATTTCTGTATGTTAGCAATGAACATGCAGACACCAAAATTTAAAATACAGTGAAAAAAAAAAAATACAGTGCATTTGCTCTCAGCCTTAGCACCATCTTGGAAACCTCTGGGCCATGAACCACATGGAGGAAGAAGCAAATGCACAAGCTGAAGTTGAAGCAAAGGTCCAAGTGAAGTGCTCACTTGTGCATCCATGAAGCTGCAGGAGCAGAAACAAGGAAAGCCAGAGGCCAGGGACGCTGTTACAAACTGTTGGACAACACACCTACTTTCTAGAATTTTCTCAGTGCATCTAAAACATCCATCGCCATATGATCACAATGACCACTTTTGAGAGACCCACTTTGTTCATACCAAAACAGTCCCTTATGGTCCTTTGTCCTGGACCTGTGACTTTCAGGACTGATTCTGTTCTCAGTTGTGGCTGAATGTAACGTGTACAGTAAATCATCTCTTCTGTTGTCTTAGCTAAAGAAAAAATTTTTAAATACATATAAATTTAATTAAAATATAAAATGTAAACTTAATGTAAATGTACAATGACTCAAAAAAAATGAAATACTTGCATGAAAATCTAACCAAGCATGCACAGGACTTACCTGCTAAAAACTACAAAATGCTGATGAAAGAAATCAAACAAAATCTCTGGGATAAAGGGCCAGGCAAAGAGTTCTTAGACTTGACACCAAAAGCAGTGTCCATAAATTTTTCCACAAAAGGAAAAGTGGGCAAAATGAACTTCATCAAAATTAAAAGTGGACCAAGTGGGAATTTTTTCCACATACGGAAGGCTGACTCAACAATGGGAAAGCAATTAATCTAGCATATCACATCAATAGGCTAAAGAAGACAAATCATGTTAATGTCAAGAGATGCTAAGCTATTGACAAAATCCGCCATTCTCAGCAACCTAGGAATGGAGGGGAACTTCCTCAACTTGATAAAGAATATCTGCTAAAACCTACAGTTCACATAATTAATGGTGAGAAACTAGATGCTTTCCCTCTAAGATGGGGTAAAACTGGAGAATGTCCCTCTCACCACTCCCATTCAGCATCGTACTAGAAGTCCTAGCTAATGGAATAAGACAAGAAAAGAAAGGAAAATGTGTACAGATTGAGAAGGAAGAAATAAAACTGTCTCTGTTTACAAGTGACATGATTGTCCATGTAGAAAATCCCAAAGAATCAACAAAAAATCTCCTGGAACTAATAAGCAATTACAGCAAGATTTCAGGATAGCAGGTTAATATGCAAAAGTCAGTTGCTTTACTGTTTACCAACAGTGCACAATTGGCATTTGGAGTTAAAAATACAATACAATTTACATTCACACCAAAAAAATTACTCATATATAAATCTAACAAAATACATATAGGATCTATAAGGGAAACTACAAAACTCTGATTAAAAAAATCTAAATAAATAGAGAGATATTCCATGTTCATGAATAGGATTCAATACTGTTAAGATATCAGTTCTTCCCAATTTGATGTATAGATTAAATGCAGTTCCAATCAGAATCCCAGCAAGTTACTCATGGATATCAGCAATCTGAGTTTAAAGTATGTGTGGAAAGACAAAAGACCCAGAATAGCCAACACAATATTGAAGAAGAACAAAGAGGACGGACACTGCCCAATTTTAAAACTTACTGTGAAGCAATAGTAATTGAGACTGTGTTGTTGGCAAAAGACAAATACCCAAAACAGAACAGAAAACTCAGAAATAGACCCACACAAATATAGTCAACTGGTTTTAACAAAGGATCAAAGGCAATTCGGTGGAGAAAGGACAGTTTTCAGCAAATGGTGCTGGAACAACTAGATGTCCACATGTAAAAACAAAAAAACGGATCTTAACAAAGACCTTGCACTTTTCACAAACATTAACTCAAAATGGATCATAGATCTAAATGTAAAATGCAAACCTTTAATAAAGCCCCTAGGAGGAATCCGGCAGTAACTTCTGGGCACAACACAAAAGGACAGTCCAGGAAAGAGAAAGTCCATGTTAGACTCCATGACAACCTCGGACTTCTGCTCTGCAAAAGCTACTTTAAGAGAGTGAAAAGACTGGCCACGGACTGGCAGAAAATATTTGCAAAACACACATCTGATAAAGTATCTATATTCCAAATATACAAAGAGCTCTTAAAAGTCAACAAAAAACCAAAATAATTTAAAAACCAACCCAGTTAGAAAGTGGGCAGAAGATCTGCACAGACCCTTGCCAAAGATGTCGTATGGTAAACAAGCATGTGAAAGCCGTCCGACGTCATGTGGCACTTGGGAATTGCACATTAAAACAAGGAGACACCACTCCCCGCCGATGAGAATGGCTAACACCCCAAACGCTGACCGTACCAGATGCTGGCGAGGACGTGGAGCAACAGGAGCTCCTGGTCACTGCTGGTGGGCACGCGAAAGGGTACAGCCCTTTTGGCAGTTTCATCAGAAACTCAACATGTAACTGCCCTGCAGCCCAGAAACCGCCTTCCCAGGCATTCGTCCCGGAGAAATGAGACTTACATCTGCACAAAATCCTGCACATGAATGATTACAGCAGCTGCATTCAGAACAGCCCCAAATGGGACACAGCCCAGATGTGTGGACGGTTGAACGTGTGGGGGTCCGTCCAAATGGAATGCTACTGAGCAGTAAAAGGAACAGAGTGTTGATAAGGCAGCAGCCTGGGTGCATCTCCATATAATTATGCTCACAGCAAAATGCCAATCCCAAAAGGTCACATATTGTATAATTCCCTTTATGTGAAATGGCACAACCATGGAAACGGACAACAGACTTGTAGTTGCCAGGGATTAAGAACATGGCTTCGGGCCGCCGGACACATCTGATGACGGAAGCATTGGGATGCTGCCCTGCAGTTTTGCAAGATGTTACTGTTGTGGGGACCTGGGTACAGGGCACACGGGATCTCTTTGTATTATTTCTTACAACTGTATGTAAATCTATAATGATCTCAAGATAGTTGAATTTTTTTAAAGGTCAATAAATATCTAGAGCTAATAATTCCCTCATTATGTGACTGTCCCGCACGGTGATCTGTGCTCCTAGCCGGTGGGGCCGCTCTCCCCAGCCCCGAGCGCCCGCACCACCTGGGCAGCTTGGTGTTGGCCGCGTGGGAGCATTCATGCCTCGGAGATGGGCACACGCGGAAACCAGGTTTTGTCAGTGGTGTCGACTTCACGAAGTGACAGAGGAAATGTTCACGGTGTGACTGAACGCAGAAGTGTGCCGTGTCTGTGGGACCCACCCGAGACCTTCAGCAGCCGAGGCCGCTGGCAGAGAGCCCACCCGCTCACCGCAGCGAAGCTCCGACCGGGCCTTCCACATTCCGCTTCCATCTCGCCTGTCGAGTCAAATGAAAACACCAACCAGTAGGCGTGTGGCAGCCACCTGTCTGACGCAGGCGGATTCGGATTCAAGAACTGGGTAGAATCCGTGAGCACATCCGGGGAGATCCCTTGGCTCTCTGGAACTTACTAAACAGGAGTGTGACACCTTTCCTTGTTTCTAAACTGTGTGTTGCACCAGGGACATTTAGAATGAACAGATGTGTGTCTGTGGAGGTGGGCATTTCTGTTCAGAAGCCTGTGGTCTGCCATATAGCAGCACCCCACTGGTTCGGGGGCCGCTGGCCTCAGACCCCCGAGCTGCGGCCTCCACCTGCCTGAGGACCGTGAAAGTGGGAGGGTCCCCGCTGAGGCCTCAAGTCATAGCTGTTCACACTTCAGGGTGAAGACCGTGGGTATTTGGTAAACATGCAGGTCCCCAGGCCAGGCCCCTGGGAGATCTGACTCGGGGTCTCGCTGGGGCCTCCAAGCTCCAAGGCAGTGCACGGCAGGGGTCCCCACAGGAGTGGCTGTCATGCTAGTGCCTGGGGTGCCCCTGGGGGAGCCCAGGGTAGGGAGGTGCTGCTGAGCAGGGCTGGGCTTTTCTCCACCCAGGCCTCCGTGTACTGTGTGGCCGCAGTCCTGTGGACAGCAGCCAAGTTCAGCGTCCCCCGAGACCACAAGCTGGCCCTGCCACGCAGGCTCAAGACCCTCCTCTTGGACATGGCCAGACGCAGTGCCCAGGAGCGGCCATGCACAGCTGAGGCCATCAAGGTAACCACCTGCCGTTGGGACCCCAGGTCACCGTCCAGGGCCTGGCGATGGCTGACAGAGCGCCCAGGCTCCTGTTCCCGGAAAAGTGGGCATTGGACAGGGAGGGCCATGGGTTTCATTTGTGGACAGGTGGTGGACAGCGTCTGCTGCTCACTGCCCTGGCCCCTGCCAGACCACCCGGGTGTCCCCAGTGCATTTGCCCGGCTGGAGTGGGCAGGGGATGTCCTGGGGCCAGCCTGGCCCCTGCCAGCAGGGAGCAGAGTTCTCCCCAACAACCCAACTTCCCTCACCTCCTCTGAGGGTCCTCTTGCCTCCCTTTCCCTGACCCTCCCAAGAGCTGGACAAGTGCGGGGCGGTCCCGCGATTGGTTCAGTGATCAAGAGGCCACGGGAAGGCCACCCCCGGAGGGAGAAGCCCTGTGCGGCCTTCTCTGCCCCTGACTGCTCTGTGGCCTCAGGGAGGTTGCTTAACGGCTCTGGGCCTCTCTGGCCTGCTCGGCCAAGTACGGATGAGCTCTCATGTCAAAGAGAAACTCGGCAGACATTAGCTACAATGCTGAACCAGTTTACCGAGTAGCTACGGACAGATGGACGGACGGCAAGGGAAGGAGCTTCACTCCACTCCAGATCTGCATGGAGGCAGCTGGGTGTTTTCAGGGAGAATGAGGGACTGGGGAGGGAAGTGGCCATGTCCGCCGTCCCACGGACACTGGGAGCCTGGGGCCCCATCCTTCCTGAAGATCGAGGTTCAGAGCATCAGGTACATCCTGGGTTGTAAGAGGCACAGACACCTCGAGGGCAGAGGAAGTTCACAGTTGTGACCTTTGATAGTAAACGCTCTAAGGTGGGGAGGTCGCAGCCTCTGCCCGGAGTTGGCGGAAGCAAACAGCTTTCTAGACGGGAACCCCAAGGGGTCTGGGCCATCCCTGCACTTGGGCCACACAGCCTCCGTGCAGAGCTTGGAGGGGGGCGTTCTCTGCTGAGAGTTGTTTGTGGTTTCTCACCAGCAGTTAGGAAATGGTAGAGGTGTCCATGGTGGGTGGGGGAGCCTTAAATGGTGGCTTAAGGGAAGAATCTTTATCTGCACATTCAGTACCATCCATAACCCCAGAGGAAAAATAGAAATTCTCATCAGTGACATCTGTCCCCAAATATCAGGATGTCTGAGCTTGCAGAGGGTCAGTTCGTGGGGGTCAGCTGCATTTTCAGTGTCCACCCCTCACCCCAGAGCTGGCCAGTGAACAGCTCGACTGAGGGCACAGAAGGAACGGCAGACCTTGGGCCTCAAATCTGCTTAACACCCCAGCACATGGCTCTGGGGCCACATCCACATTCACCCTGCAGGCGGCCACTGCCCTGTTGTCAGGGTCACAAAGGACCCAGGCAACTGGGTCAAGTTGCAGTTAATCGTAATTGTCTACAGAATTGTTCTCTTGCCTGTTTTTTAGGTTGTAGCCTGGGGGGTTGTTGTCTTGTCTGTGCATGTGAGGGCTGAGTGGTTCTGCCCTAATTCTGCTATGGGTCTTAACGTCTCCCTTTCTTAGAGTTCTTAGACAGGCCGGCTGGAAAGGGTCATGTGTCTTTGTGCCCCTCCTCTCCAGCCCTGGGGCCCCCGCCCCCGGAGACTGCGGCTCCCCCCTCGCCCCTCCATGCAGATGGCTGTCAGTGTGGCAGGGGCCTGGGGAGGGGCTGTGGCCATTTCTGTTGGGTCTTTATTCGTTCCACGTGGGGCCTGCTTAGCTCTCCCTGGGAAGCGGCACCTGTGGGGTCCTCCTGTACAGGAAGCCCCCAGGCCCTCCTCCCAGCCACCGAGCACTCTCTGAAGGGCCCCAGCCTGAGATGCACTCCCCTCCACGTTTGGAATGACCTGGGGCCGCTGCCCAGCCTGCGGCATTTCAGAGCACCTGGACACAGGGCTCGTCCTTCTTGCAGATATGCAGCACTTACCTCCTACAGCGGGGCATGGACAGCAGAAAGATTTTAGCTCACCTGAGGGCATCCACCTATAAGGTAAGATGGGGACTTCCAGAGCATGGGTGAAGACCCCTCATTCTGCCCTGGGGCCCTGGAGAGATGAGGGTCCCTCCTTGCTTTTTGCTGTTTACTGTCCATGTGGAGTGAGTTTAGGAAAGAAGTGGTAACTTCTCCTTCGCTCTCAGAGGAGCTCCGGCTGGCAGCTCCGCCCCGATCTCTGGTGATGGCCTGGCGTGTGTGGGGCGGGGGCCTGTCCTGCGGAGTGACCCTCAGGTAGCCGGCATGGTTTATAAATGTGCCTGCTGGCCTCCTGAGCATACTGACCCAGGCGGGGCCCTTGGATGGCAGAAAGGCACAACACAGTCCCCCCGGCAACCTGTGGGAGTTTGAGTTCTGAGAAGCCCAGGGTCTCCAACGGTGCTATAATCCGCCCAGGCCCTAGAAACCTCCCCAAACCTTGTTGAACTGGGAAGCGGTATGCCCAGAGCCCAGCTGCATGAGTCATTGTGGGCTGGGGGTGCCACTGAAGGGTCAGGGAGTGCGCCCAGTGTCCAGTCTGCACCTCTGGGTCCCTGGTGTCACCTTGACTGGGCGGTCCGTGTCCTTCTGCCTCAGGTTGACCAGGAGGAAGAGACGATCAGCCTCCAGAATGCTCTCTCGGTGGTTGAACTGAACCCCAGCACCCCCAGGCCCAGCTCAGGTGGGCCGCCAGGGCCCAGCGTCTCCTGCCTCCCAACCCCACAACCGCTCCCACTGCTGAACCCCAGCCCTGAGTGGACACCCACAGGCAGGCACCACGGGGCCCCAGAGCAAGGTGTCCAGAACATCCTGGCGGCCTTGCTGCTCACTCTCCTCCTCTGTTCCAGCCGCCCAGTCACTCTCATGTCACCGGCCTCCAGAGCAGGTGGTGTAACCCCAGTGTCCCTCCACTCTCTTCCCACGTCCACATGCACATCCTGCTGACCGGTTCCTGCCCTGTCTGGGCGGTAACCCCATCCTGCAGCAGGAAGACGACCCCCTGGTCCTGTCTGTGGCCTTCTCCATCGCTCCCACCCTCCCCCACCCGGCCCTGCCCTCCCAGCTCCATCACCCTTGCCTCCGGCCACCTCAGGTCTCTGGAAGTCCCCTTGGAGGCTCGTGGGGGGGGCACAGCACCCCATGGGGGGAAGCAGCTTTGTGGCAGAGGTGGGGGGTACTCCGGGGGTCTGCAGGGCCAGCCCACACTGCCTGCACTCATGCAGAGTTTATCCCCAGGTTTTGTTCGGGTCGGTGGTGACACCAGGCTGGTGGTGGTGCAGGGGCCTGGGCCCTCTCAACCCCCCTGCCGCGAAGGGGCCACGGTGCTGCCGGCCGCCTTCACCGCCACGGCCACACACTTCCAGCCCATCGTGCTGGTCCCAGATGCAGGTGATGCCAGGTGAGCACCCCCACCCCAGAGCTGGCAGGGTCCCTGAGCCACCCCCGAGTGCTCCCTCCTTCTCTCTGTGCTCTCAGGAACGGGGAGGACGATGGGAAGCAGGCTTCCAAGGCCCATGGAGCCACCACCAGCCAGAAGATTCCTGACCGGCCAGTACCTGCTGCTGGACCACAGGGAGCAGCCCCAGAACCGCTCAGGGAGTCAGTGCCGAGAGACACGGCCCAGGGGATCCCCTGCGTCCCACCCCCTGGCCCGGAGGGGGCTTCACCAGCGATGCCCGAGTCTTCTATGGCTGCCCCACTCCTGAAGGCACAGGCGCCTCCCATGGAGCAAGGGCCAGACCAATCAGTCCCACCTGGAACCCCAGCGTCCAGTGCAGCCCGCCACGACCCGAGTCACCCAGCCAAGCCACCCAGGAGCAAGGCCACCGAGGGCGCAGGCCGGGAGCCTCGGGGTCCCTCATCAGCCCCGAGGGACCCCTCCCTGGCCAAGGCGAGTCCAGACAGCCCCAAAGGCACCTCTGTCCCAGAGCAGGATGGCCTGGCCCCAGACAGTCACCCCGAGCGGCCCCTGCCAGCAGACCATAAGCTCTGTCTGTCCGGCATGGACGCCTCGGCCCTCCCGAAGAGGACAGCCTGCCCGTCGCTGCAGGAGGCCATGCGCCTCATCCAGGAGGAGTTTGCCTTCGACGGCTACTTGGACAACGGGCTGGAGGCTCTGATCATGGGTATCATGGGGGGGTGGGCACAGGGTTCCCCAGAGAAGCCCCAGGACCAGGGAGAGGCCGGGGGGAACACAGTGCCCTGGGGGAGGATCAGTGTGAAGGGGACCTGGGGCCCCCACTCATCCATCTGCATGAAGAGCTCAGGGGGCAGAGCTACACCCCGGGGGGTCGGCCAGCAGCAGAGCCTCAGGCAGGAAGAGGGTCTCAGGGCCTGGTCCCACTGCCCCGGCTTCCCCCCACCCTGATCCCCAGCTGTAGAGAGCAGGGAACCCAGAGGGGATGCTCGCCCACATCGTGACTGGCCGCTACCATTTTGCAAACCCAGGGGAATATATTTACGCCTTGAAAGACCTCACCTACGCCACTTTCTGTGGGGCCATATCGGAGAAGTTCTGTGACCTCTACTGGGGGGAGAAGTTGCTGCAGAGTCTTTTCAAAGTGGTGAATGGGAGGATGTCCCCCTCCGAGAAGTGAGTCCCCCTCGTCAGGCCCCAGGGTTCCCCCACCCTGGGGTCCCCTGCCAGGCCAGACGGCCCTGGTTCTGCCCCCTCTGGCCCCCGGCTGTGTTCCCCACACGTCCTGTCCCCTGAAGTCCAGCTCCCCACACTGGCCACCCACCCGGGTCCCTCTCGCTGGGCCCGAAGCCCACCCTAACCCACAGCTTTCCGTTTGGGCACCGGGCTCCTTTGGGCAGGAAGAGAGGGCTGTGGGCTCACAGGGTATGGGAGGCACATCCCTGCTCAGCTACCAGCTTGAGGAGGCAAAGGGACCGGGAGCCCAGAGGGGAGGAGACCCCCACAGGGAACAGCATCTGCCCCCACCCCGTCATCTAGGTCGGCACTGGGTGACAGCTCCCCTCCTAATGGCCGACGTGGGGTGATGGCCTCTGGAGGATGGGCGGCTTCCCTCTCCCGGTGCCCCCGCCCAGCCCCGTGGCCCTAGCGCCTTCACAGACTGTGCCCGGGTGCTCCGTTGCCATGGACTGGGTGGCGGTGGCCCCAGGGGCGGGACCATGCCTGGACCCGTGTCTTGACACCAGGCACACCCACAGCCCTGTCTGCCTCCAGAGGCTGCCCCAGGCAGGTAGGACAGGGCGTCACTTTGCATTTGCCGCGGGAGCTGTGGGGGGGAGCCTTGCTGTGGTCCCCTCCTGTGCAGACCAGTCAACAGAGCACGGAGACGAGCACCCCACCCCACCCCGCACCCCCGTGTTCTTGCCGCGTGGAGAAGGACCATCCAGGGACCTCCAGAAACGAAGGCCCAGGAAGCCCTGTGCCACAGATTTGGGCCCCTTAATTACTGTGGAAGGACGGTGTTCTGTACCAGCCTGTGGCCTGCAGTCGGGTTGTCCTTGGGAAGCTTGGATGGGGCCTCAGAGTGTGTGTGTCTGGGGTGCCGGGGCGGGGTCACTGGAGGCCCCCACTGCAGCCTCAGTGGGGCTTCTGCACATCCGCCGAAAGTTTCCTGTTGGAAGGCAGTGCGGGGTGGGGGGGGCCGGGAGGGGCCAGGGGGCACCTGCAATGTCCTCCCTTCTGATGACAGTGCTTCGGAGGAGGCTGGGTCACAGCCCGAGGGCAGCACGGCCAGCACTCCAAGTGGCTGCTCACTGTCCAGCAAAAAGCCATCGCTGCATGGAGCAGGTAAGACACATGGGCTCTGGGGGCAAGAACTCTCCACGGCGGGGTCTGTGTTGACCCTCTTACAGGAGAGGCTCCCCTCTGCCCCTGGAACCCCCCAGTGTCCCCTCAGAGACCCCAGAGCAGGGCTTGTCCTCCCCTGGGGGCTCTGTGCTGTGAACGGGGTTCTCCCAGGCCAGCAGGTGGGTGGCGAGTAGGAGCCCAGTGGGCTGGGGGCTGGGAGGGCGCTTCTGCTTCTGGAATCACTGGCCAACGGCTTGGTGATCGGGGACTCTTTGCATCTTTCCTAGAAACGTGTGCCATTTAAAGACTCTGAGGCTTATTTTCCTGGAATGTTAGCACAGGGTTCCAAGATAACTGAAGTCTTTGTAATTTCACAGAATCCCGTCTGAATGGGACATGGCTTTAGAATCAGGTTGCATGACTATGATCACACGTAATGGGCATTGGAGCAGGTGGACAGGCACCCTCCTCCCACCCTTTCTACCACGTGCACGCCCCAGGAAGTTTAGGAGCAAAGTGACTGTGCCCAGTGAGCCCCTCTGCCCCTCGATCCAGCCTTGTTTGTGTTCCTCTCTGCACAAGCAGGTCACAACCCCTGGGGTCTCCTCTCTGGACTCCGGCCCCACGGGACAGCCTGTGTTTGGGAGGGGATCTGAGGGACCCTCCTGGGATGCAGGACCACCCCCCTGAACCCTCAGGACCCTGTTGGGCCGCTAGAGAAGCAGGGGGGCACCCGGCCGTCTCAAGAGACCTTGCGTCCCCGACTCAGCACGAGCAGCCTCTCCATAAACAATTAGTGATGGACTCTGCCACACGAACTAGAGTTCCGAGTGGAATCCTCCTCCCCCGTGCAGGGAAGGAGAAACTGACCACCGCGCGCGTCAGCCGAGCCCCCTGCCCGTCCCCGGTGCTGTCCGATGTGGACGCGGACGAGCTCTCACGGGGTAACTTTGAGGTGGGATTCCGGCCTCAGAAGTCGGTCAGAGGCGAGCGGGAACAGCAGCAGGAGGCCGGAGAGCACGGGCAGCAGGGAGGGGGCCCGGGGCCTGAGGCAGTGGCCCGGCTGGCCAGGCCCAAGGAGGGGGCCCCGGCTGTGCACTCAGGCCCGGCCGAGCTCCAGAGCTGCAGCCCCGGCTGGTGCAGCGCCTTCTACGAGGCTGACTGCTTCGGCGCCGACGTCTCCAGCTACGTGAAGGAGCTGGTGAGGCAGAGAGCCGGCGGGGCCACCGACGTGGACACCCAGAGCCTGGTGAGTCCCGGGCCGCTGCCCACTGCTGGCCGTGTCGGGGAAGAAGGTGCCGTGGCCGCAGAGGCACCCTGGGTGGCAAGTCCCGCATCGCAACAGGAGCTCCCAGTCACTCAGGCAGTGGGGGGTGCGTCCAGAGCCCCTCTCTGCATCCCACGTCTGGGCCCCCACCCACCACCAGTGACCCCCGCGCCGGTCTGGGCACCCTCCATGGGAGTACTGTGCTCATCTGCATGTGTCGTCCACATTTCGGGTAGGACATGGCCTTTCTCTCTGTTAGCTGGGCATGTGAGCGCCAGGTGACTGTTGGCCTCGGGCCGTGTCTCGGGGGTGGGGGGCAGGCAGGTGGAGCCCCCTCCTCCCAGGCAGCCTCCTGTTCCTCATGCCTTGCCCGCGGCGGTGCGTTCCGGCCAGATCCCGGGGTCATCTGGCCTGGGCTTCCCTGGTGGGCAGCGTCCCTCCAGCTAGGGCAGCCTACGCCTCTCCCTGGTCAGCAGGGCAAGAGGAGCCCACAAACTTGAGGGTGGCCAGGCCAGGCAGCCCCTGGGTGAGGGCACCCCACAGAGCTCTGGACCCACAGTCGCTGCCCCTGCCACTGGGCCCCTGCCCCCCATACCCACCGGCTCTGACCTGGGCTGCAGCCTTCCCCTGTGACCAGGAGCCCCCACCTGGGCCTCGGTGCCCAAGGCCTGACCCTCCAGGACAGCAGTCGGGAAAGACCCCATCAGTGCTTAAGCGTCCTGCTCCTGGTGCCTCTACTTGCCCGCACGACTCACTTCCTCTGGCCTCCAAGGAGCAGCACAGGAACGCAGCGCTCCCGGCCCTGACAGCACCATCTGAACCTTCCCCCGAGGCCCCCCCTTGTTCATCTCCTGCCACTGCCTGAACTTGGTGTCCCTGCTCAGTCCCAAGCTGGAAAAAGAGCAGGGCCCTGCCCTCGGCCTGCACACGTGAGGATGGGGGCCATGCCCTGTGGACCCACCCTGCCCCTCCGGGCTTCATGCTGTGATCCCTGCATGTGCCATCACGGGCACCAGACTTTGGGGCCTGGCAGGGGCCTCCGGTGGGGCCCTGGCATGGAGGGGGGCCCACATGTAGGCTGTCAGGGCCGGGAGCACAGAGCTCAGACCACAGGGCAGCTCCGCGCCGCTGCAATCAGAGTCCGGGGCTCCCAGCCCCTGACCAGCTCCTTCCTTCCGGGGGGGCGGGAGGGGCCTGCGGACCTCGCCCCCACTTCCTTTTCTGTAACGTGTATTGCACACGATGAAGCTTACTCGGAGCTGCTAGATGTTCTTGCCCCAGCAGCTTTCTACCTGCGATGGCCTCTCCCAGAAGTAGAAAGTGAACAGCCCACAAGAGGCAGAAAGCCACATCACACTCCCCGTCGTGGGACCAGCGATGGGGCCGCAGCTCATGACAGCCCACCACACGCACGGGCCTCGTAAGCAGGAGTGGAACAGGTCCTCCACACCCTGGGCTGTCCTGGCGTTGGAGGGTCCTGAGGATCCTAACGTTCGTCACTGAGAGGGCCCGTGAACAGTGAGTGCCGTGACGCGGTTTCCGAGGGGCCGGTGGGGAACTAAAACGCTTCCCTGAAATACGCACCGCACGTTTCCTAGTTGTGTAGGCTGAGGGCCTGGAAGCAGAGACGGCCCATGCCAGGGTCCTGGTTCCAGGGCCATCCTCCAGTCAAAGGGACCAGGGCTCCTGGAAGAAATCATGGACCCTGGGACTGGGGCAAGACCGGTGACAGCAAGCCAGAGCCATCTTGGGCCAGAAAGTGAGGAAATGATTAAGAACCCATGATGGGGGCGCCTGGGTGGCTCAGTTGGTTGAGTGACTGCCTTCGGCTCAGGTCATGATCCTGGGGTCCTGGGATCAAGCCCCGCATCGGGCTCCCTGCTCAGCGGGGGGTCTGCTTCTCCCTCTGACCCTCCCCCCTCTCATGTGCTCTCTCTCATTCTCTCTCTCTCAAATAAATAAATAAAATCTTTAAAAAAAAAAAAAAGAACCCATGATGGGGGCACGTCGAAGTTCAGAGGAACCAGCTGAAGGGCCCCCGGCAGCCAGAGCCAGAGCAGTTTGAGAAGCAAAAGAAATAACACAGAACAGTGTTCTAACTCAGAGTGTGAAACATCCGCACGTCCACACTCATACAGATCCTTGAGCTAGAAAGAGCATTGGCCCAATGATGGTTTTCGACGAAGTAGAAAAACTCATCCTCAAATTCATACAGAATCTCAAGGGACCTCAACTAGCCAAACAATCATGAAGAAGAAGAACGGAAGTGGACGACTCACACTTCTGATTCCAAAACTTGCTACAGTGCGGTCCTGGCATGAGGACAGACGTACAGAACAGCAGGACAGATAGGAGAGCCCAGAAATAAGCCCGTAGTAAGATGATTGTTGACAAACCATCTGACCGGCAAGTGGGCCAAGGACAGTCTTCACAGCACACGGTGCTGGGAAGACAGGGTGTCCACCTGCGAAAGGATAAAGTCAGTCCTGTACCGTACTCCACTTCCAGAAATTAACTGAATTATCAGAGACCTAAACGTTAGAGCTAAAATGATAAAACTCGTAGAAGAAAATGGGAGAAGCTTCACAACCCTGGATGTGGAAATGATTTCTTGGATATAACACCAAAAGCACAGCCAACAAAAGTAAAAATAGAAAAATTGTACTCGGGGCACCTGGGTGGCTCAGTCATTAAGCATCTGCCTTCAGCTCAGGTCATGATCCCAAGGGTCCTGGGATCGAGTCCCGCATCGGGCTCCTTGCTCAGCGGGAAGCCTGCTTCTCCCTCTCCCCCTCCCCCTGCTTGTGTTCTGTCTCTCACTGTCTCTCTCTGTCAAATAAATAAATAAAATCTTTTAAAAAAAAAAAATTGTACTCGATCAAAACGCAGACCTTTTGTGCGTCAAAGGACGCCGTCAACAGAGGGGAAGGACAACCAACAGAATGGCAGAAAACATTTGCAAATCCTATATCTGAGAAAGGTTTAATCTCCAGAATGTATAGGGAACACAACAGCAACAACCCAAGAACCAGGCTGAACAAGGAGTGATGGACTTACATAGACGTCTCTCCAAAGAAGATACACAAATAGCCAAAAGCTCATGAAAAGATGCTCAACATCCCTGGTCATTAGGGAAAAGCAAATCAAAACCACAGTGAGACCCCACCTCACACACGGTAGGATGGCTCTTACCAAAATTTAAAAAAGAAAGAGAAAATATCATGTTGGCGAGATGTGGAGAAACTGGAGCCCTCATGCATGGCTGGTGGGAATGTAAAATGGCGCAGCCACTCTGGAGTTTCCTCCAAAAATTAAACCTAGATTTACCACGTAAGTCAGTAAGTCCACCTCCAGGTGTCCACCCCAAAGAGCTGGGAGGAGGGCCTCCAAGAGCTGGCTCACAGCAGCCCAAGTGCCCATCAACAGATGGATGGATGGAGATGGAGAATACGCACACAGTGGGACAGGCTGGTCCCTGACACGTCATGGAGGAGCCCCGAGGGCCTGATGCTGAGTGAAAGCCAGACACAGAAGGATCAGTACTCTGTGCCCCAGCTTCATGAGGTCCCTGGAGTCACCGCGTTCACAGAGGCCGTGCGGGGGGAGGGGATGGGGGCTTGATCAGGACAGAGCTTCCCTCTTGTAAGATGGACATGGAGGGTGGGGATGGTTGTACAACGGGGTGAATGTGCTTCATGCCAAGCATGATGAAAAATGGTTAAAATGGTAAATTTTATGTTATGTGTATTTTGTCACAAAAAATTTTTCAAAATAAAAATTTAAAAACTAGTTGAGAGCGGGGCACCTGGGTGGCATCGTCAGTTAATCGTCCGACTCTCGGTTTCAGCTCAGGTAGTGATCTCAGGGTCATGAGACCGAGCCCCACATCGGGCTCCGCGCTCAGCAGGGAATCTGCTTGGGACTCTCTCCCTCTGCTTCTCCCCACTGTGCGCGCATGTTCTCTCTCTCAAATAAATAAATAAATCTTTTAGAAAAATAGTTGAAAACAAAAAAAAGGAGAGGATGACCCTTGGCCTTGGGAACTTGAACCGGTGCTTACAGATGTCATTCTAGTTGAATCCTAGTGAACAGAGAAGAGACGGAGGCAGCATCCCGCGGAGTTTCCTTTGCCCTCAATCCGTGCACACGGCCCCACCAGCATCCTGTGACTCTAACCTCCAGCTGGACCAGGAGACAGGAGCCCCGCTGACCTGGGAACGGGGAGGCTGAGGGCGCCCACGCCCCATAACAGAGGACGTGGCCCTTTCAGAGGCAGCTCACTGTGTCCACACCGACTTCCCCAACAGCTTAATCCGAGAGTTGTGGGGAAGGGGGGATGGTAAGAGTCCAGGTGTGTCCTCCAATGTCGTAGGTCATCCTCTGACATCACAGGTCGCGCCTGCTGACTATAGTCACGTCTTTATGATGGACGGCTATGGACGGACTGCCCTGTTGCCAGCCCCTGTGTTCAGCACCGCAGAGGGTGGCTCTTTTGTGTGCGAGAGCCTGCTGTAGGCTGACGGGGCCCTTTCCTCAGTCCTGTGCTCTCCTCAGGGTGGCGGCCCCTTGCAGGGAGATGCACCCACTGGTGAGCCCAGGTCACCCCTGCACCACACTCAGTTTGTTCTTGAAAGTGGGCTCAGAGGCCAGCTCAGACCAGAAGAGTGCCGGCGGCCAGTGGCTGCCCTTATGTGGACCATGACCGTGTGGTTGGGACGAGGTGCCCTGGGCCTCCCATCTCTGAAACAGGCTCGGTCCCACAGTCACTCTGCGGTCACTCTGCGGGTGGGGCACAGTCAGGAGGAGGCAGGTGGTTTGAGGGATGATGTGGAGTGACTCGGAGTGACCCTGTTTTCCCTTTTGTTCCTGCTCACCTGGGGAAGATGTCTCTCCTGGAACCGGAATGCAGACAGGTGAGTTTCCTGCGCCCTTGCCTGCATGGGGCGCGGGGGCGGCGGTTGAGGGGGAGCGGCTGGACATGTTTCTCTTTGAGAACCCGCTGCATTTCGGGCAAACTGGAAAGGTGTAAAACAACTATTGGTCACACTTTCACATTCGCTACCCAAACCGAGCGAGTGCGAGGCAGGCCCAGGCGCTGGGGTGGGCAGAGCGGCTGGAGGGCACCGGGTTCCCTCCGTTGGTCACCGAGCGCATGCCGACGTGCCCCGCGCACCTGCCGTGAGTGCGGGCTGAGTGCCCGCGTCTCCTCGTGCCGCAGCCCAGGTGCCCCGGGCTGTGAAGCTGTCCCGAGAGGCTTTGTTGCCCTTCACAGGCTGTTAAAACAGGCTTTGCTTTCAGTATTTAGGTGAGTGGTGCTGATTTCGCTTCCTCCCTCTTCTCTCTGTAAGTTCTGGCTTTCCGGCTTCCTTCTGACTGGTTCTCTTTGTCCTCAGTACTGGCCAGCTTTCAGGCCCGTGTCCATGGAGAGGGCTGTGCGTGCTTGTGCATCAGATAGTTCACACTCCCTTCTCTCATAATCCTGTGGGGGAAGTCCTTCGTTGGGTTAGGCCAGGGGAAGCACCTCAACGCAAATGATCCTAAGTATTTTATTTAGACCTCGCCAGTCCAAGTCAGCTGTGGTCGGGTTTGCTGTGCTTCTGCCAAGTATGGTCGTGGTGAAGCCCTGCTCGCGTGTGTCTTCTCCATTATTCTGTCTTGTGTGGAGTTTAGTTCACATAGATTTAGTTTTAAAATCAGTCGAAACAGTCCTGGAGTCTGTGTGAGCCTCCCTTTCCAGTGGGAAGCAGGTGTGTCCCACGGGCCCTCTCTGGGGGAAGGGGTCTGGATCAGCATCTGGACAGTGTGCGAGAGGGCGAGGGGGCTGGACAGAGCCTTGTGCAGGGTGGCCTCAGAGAGTGCCCTCCCCATGGCGGTTCTGAGCTGCACAAAAGGAGAGCCCAGGAACACAGGGCTCGGGGCCGTCCTTCCCCTCTTCAGGCTTTGGGGGATGTCAGCCAGGGTCGTGGCGTCTTCAGAGAGCCAGGATTAGGGGCGCCTGGTGGCTCCGTCGGTTAGGCGGCTGCCTTTGGCTCAGGTCATGATCTCAGGGTCCTGGGATGGAGCCCCATGTCCAGCTCTCTGCTCAGGGGGGAGTCTGCTTCTCCCTCTCTCGGTGCTCTCTCTCTCAAATAAATAAATAAAATCCAAAGAAAAAAAGGAAGGGAGGGAGGGAGGATCACAGAGAAGCATGCGTGGTTGGGACTGCAGAGACCCTTGGCCTCGCTTGAACCAGACCTCCCGAGGGCAGAGATGAGTCCGTCTGTGAACACAGCTGTGCGGGGTCAGGGTTTGCGCCCTCCCACTGACTGTCCTCAGTGATGACTCGTTCCAGATCTGTGCCATCCCCCGGGTAGCCACCGGCCGTGTGTGGCTGAGCACTCAAGGTGTGGCCTACGAGACAGAGGAATGGACGTTCTCGTGTCCTTTTAATACTACAGCTGCCACGCACGGCCAGTGGCTCCCATGTCGGAGGCGCATGCAGGTCCTGCGCATACAGTTCTGCCCCACACACCCTGGGCGCTCATTCTATCCCCCACCCTGGTGACCAGCGACGGTGTCCTCGGGCCGACGAGCCGGGAAGGCAGATTTGGAGCCCGGGTGTGCGACGTCCGATCCTCACTCTCCTCACACACAGTCCCAGCCAAGAGATGTCTCAGCAGCTTTGGGGCAACATGAGCTGTGCTCAGCAGGCTTCCTCCCCAGACGTCTGCCTCATGTGGGGCTCTCGCTGTGCTCGAAATCAGCGTTCTCCACACCTGTTTCCACGGAGACTGCCTGCCGTCCCAGTGTGTGACACCCCCCGCCCCTGCAGGTTGCACGTGGCCCGGCTGGAGAAGGTCCTGGAGGCCTTGGGGGACCCGATTCAACAACCGAGACGAGGGAGAGGAAGGGGGTTCTGTGTTCAGTCTGCACCACATCCCCCAACACCGGCACAGCCCCTGCCCCACAGCTGCCCCAGGCTTGGAGGTTCCTACCACCTGGCGTGGCCATCTGCTACCCCACCGTTAAAATAGAGGCATGAGGGGCGCCTGGGTGGCTTAGTTGGTTAAGCAACTGCCTTCGGCTCAGGTCATGATCCTGGAGTCCCGGGATCGAGTCCCGCATCGGGCTCCCTGCTCGCCAGGGAGCCTGCTTCTCCCTCTGACCCTCCCCCCTCTCATGCTCTCTGTCTCTCATTCTCTCTCAAATAAATAAATATAATCTTTAAAAAATAAATAAATAAAACAGAAGCATGAAGAAGAAGACAGCCACATGAACCACCTTTTCAGTAAAACCATCAGATAGAAGAGATTCCAATATTTAAATAAAAACACCACCTGCATTTTTAATTTCACAAAATTGTACAGAAATAAGTGCTACCAACAAAGCAAAGTCCCTTGTTGTAGTTAGAGGAAACCAGGGGAAAGCTTGTTTGGGTTTGAGCTGATTAGATGTGCCCAAATGAAGACCGGAGTGTATTTGGCTTTCAGAGTAAGGCTCCCATCAGTGTGGCCATTTCAGGGCCCTGGGGCCACCTTGAACCCTACTAACAGGAAGTTATTTCCCTGGGAGTCTGAGAGATCCCTGGGCCTCTGCCTCTTCCTCTGGTTCCTGGCCCTAGCCAGGTCCCTCACTGTGCCCACCCCACACCTATCCTCCTCCCCCAGGGACAGGCAACCTCACAGCCCCAGCTGGAGACCCGTGGGAGCTCAAGGCCCCCTCCCAGGGACCCACCAGGCTTCCAGCGCCCTCACCGCTCCAGACTCACACCCCTCCTCAGCCCTGGAGCCTGCAGGGTTGGGGGCAGGAAGCCAGGCTGCATCTGTCTGCTCCTTCCTTCAAGGGAGGAGCCATGTCTGGGTTCTGGTCATTTCTAACACTGGCTGCCCTGAGCCTGCCCTCGAGCCTCGAGGGTTTCCTGGTCCCTCTGGGTGAGAGAAGAACCCAGACCCACCTCACTGGAGGACAGAGCTGGGGGAACTTCCCCCCACCCCAAGCAAGCTTGTGGACCCTCCTGGGAGATGCACATTCTCCAGGAGGGGTTTGGGGCCCCTGATGCTGAGCACCCTCGCAGACCGTGACACCGCGGCTCTCTGGACTGCCCGCGAGCAGCAGGGGCCACGCGTCCTGGCCGCTGTCCCCGCGCAGCACCGCCGAGGGGCCCGGTGGGAACGGGGGCTAGCCAGCCTGAGTCTGGGGCAGGGACTCCGCGTGGGGGTCCGTCGGGGGCGGCCACGCAAGCTGGGCAGCCGGGCCTCAGGTGGGATCCCCACCCTCGGGGGCCCAGGTGCGGGGACGCGGCGCCCCCGGCGGTCGCGTGGGGGTCCTGCAGGGGCCTCGCGGGGCAGCTAGGGCCTTCGGCTGGGCTGGGGGGCCAGAGGGGACCAGAGAGGCCAGAGGCGCGGGCCAGCTCCCCGTCCCCCCAACCAGGCAGAAGCGGTCCTGGACACCTATCCGGAAGGGCAGCCCCTCGGTGGGCCAGGGCGGGGCCCAAGCCGCGGCCCCTGCACCCCAACCCCCTCCTCGTGCGGGGGGCCTGGCTTTCCTGGGGTGGGGGACGGTCAAGAAGCCGGGACAGGCCACTAGCTGCCTCAACGATTTTCTGCCCTCATTGTTTTAAGTGGCTCAATGGGATCTACTTTGCAAATACCAATTTACTGAGATACTATCTTTGCCCCCACTTCTGTTGACTTTCATAATAAAACAGTTACTTTACCAGAAAAACGGTTTATTCAGGAAAGCAGAGAATTGCAACATACAGAAGCAAACTAGGGCAAAAACCACAGGCAAGACCTGGGAACAAAGAGGAGGCTCTTTCATAGGGGGGAGTTGGGGCACCTGTTGTAAACTAAAACTCCATTGGAGTAAACTGGGGACTGCATTGGCTGGGCCGTGAGCGTCTCTCATTGGCTGGGCTGTGGGCGTCTCATTGGCTGGGCCCTGAGCGTCTCTCATTGGCTGGGCCCTGGGCGTCTCTCATTGGCTGGGCCCTGGGCGTCTCTCATTGGCTGGGCCGTGGGCGTCTCTCATTGGCTGGGCCCTGAGCGTCTCTCATTGGCTGGGCCCTGGGCGTCTCTCATTGGCTGGGCCCTGGCCGTCTCTCATTGGCTGGGCTGTTGCCGGGGCAGGAGGAAACCTTCCTGGTCGATGCCGGGTAGTGTGTCCACCTGCAGGGTCCCTGCTGGGTCTGCCATTCGCCGAGTGGTGCTGCCGAGAGGTCCCCTGCTAGCCTCCAACCCCCACTTCGGCGACATTTCCTAGTCCCCTCGTCGGAATTCACGTCCCCCGTGGCGCACACAGACCGTTTCTGTGGCTGGATGACGACAGCGTCCCTGTGAGGTCCCGTGAGAACCCCGGTGTCCCGCGTGGGACGTGTCCCGCGCTCTGGTTCTGCGCGGGCCCTGCGGGGAGGCCGCCTTCCGCGACCACGCCCGCAAGCGCGGGGCGCGCGGGGCGCGCGGGGCGGGCGCCGGCGGGGCTCACGGGCTGTCTCGTGGCAGGAGCTAGAGCAGCAGCTCCTGATCGAGAAGAGGAACTACCGGAAGACGCTGAAGTTCTACCAGAAGCTCCTGCAGAAGGAGAAGCGCAGTAAAGGTAGCTCGGGGCCGGGCAGAGGCGCTCCGGGGGGCTGGGGCCCGCTTTGTGCCAACTCTGCCCGCCCCCAGGCTCCGAGGTGAAGACCATGTTGTCCAAACTGAGAGGGCAGCTGGAAGAAATGAAGTGCAAAGTGCAGTTCCTGGGACTGGTCAAGAAGTACCTGCAGGCAAGTCGGCCCGAATCCCTAACCGCCCCCCCGCCCCCCCTCCCTGCCATCAGTAGCAGGGTGACCCAGCGCCCCGGTCCTGCCAGCCCCCGGTGGCAGCAGGCCAACCAGACGGAGGCAGCTCGCTTCCCTGCACACACAGGTCATGTACGCGGAGCGGTGGGGCCTGGAGCCCTGCGCCCTGCAGGTGATCGTGAACATCTCCGCGGCCCACTGCGACACGCTGGATTTCAGCCCCCTGGATGAGTCCTCGTCCCTCATCTTCTACAACGTCAGCAAGCACCCGCGTGGCGGCAAGCAGAGGAAGGCCCGCGTCCTGCAGGCGGGCACGCCTCTGGGGCTCATGGCATACCTCTACTCCAGGTGCGGCCTCCCATGCCCCAAGTGGGGAGGTGGGCCTGTGGGATCCCCTGGACCCCTTCATGCCTTTTGAAAGCAAAAGGGAGACAGAAAAAAAGAAACAGACCCCAGGAGGTGAACGAGATGAGGAAAGTCTCTGCCTTCCCTCATCTGAGATGGGTTTATACTTCCTTTAATTTAAAAAATGTTTTCATCAGAACTTTAAGTGGCCTGTTAGCTGCCATTTTTCTCCTTTGCCAAGCTCTTGGCTGGACCTGCACCTGGAGTCTAAGGTGCGCCCTGACAGGTGCTGGGAGGAGAGCCGGGGAATGTGGCCATGCACAATTAACAGCCCAGGGGGCTTCTAAAATTAAACACACACAGGAGCCTCAGAAACATACCTGGATCCCAGCCACTTTGCCAGGTGAAAACACCCCACAATTAATCATCTAGCTCCCCAGGGACCGCCAGGGAGGTTTGTCTCAGCACGCTCATTGAATTACTTCTGCAGCCACTGTCTCTGGGCATGAGCACAATGTTGGTTCATCAGACACCCTAACTGATGTGCAAGGTGTGCATGCTCACCCTGCAGCAGGGAGGGCCAGTCCCCTCACACCCAGGGTCACTGGCAGCCCCAGGACACCCCCACCCTGCCCATCGGCACGGCCACATGTCCTGCATGGATGGGCCTCTAGTGTTCACCTGGTACGCAGGCACAGGACCTCCTGGCAGGTTCCCTTGACCCAATGGCCTGGCCCACTCCCAGGCACGGGGCCTGGCAGCTCAGGGCTGGGTATAGACTACCTTCCCAGGCAGTGGGGGGAGGCCCCACCCAGTCTTGCCTTTGGGAGACCCATGACACACTTGGGAGCCCCCAAGGCCGCCTTTAAGCTGGAGGCTGTGGTGACCCCAGAACTGATGGTCAGGTATCAGCAGGGAACACTGGGGGCTGTCAGGGAACAAGGGAAGTCCCTGAGAGCAGGGGCCTCCCAGGATAGCAGCCTCTTCCCATGTACCCTGAACGCCTGAGGTGGACTGCACCTGGCTGTGCTGGGAGCCTTCCACTGGCCAGGGGCCCAGGTATACCCTTTGCAAGAAGGGTGTACCACACACACACACCGAGGGCTGGCTGTGTGATTACAGGAGACTTGTGTGTGCATGTGTGTGAGTGGGGTGTGTGTGCATGGTGTGTCTGTGCATGTGTGTGAGTGGGGGTTGTGTGTGTGCATGTGGGGGGTGAGTGGGGTGTGTGCATATCTGCATGGGGGTGTGTGCCTGTGGGGGGTGAGTGGGGTGTGTGCATATGTGCATGGGGTGTGTGTGTGCATGTGTGGAGGGGTATGTACATGGGTGTGTGTGTGTATGTGCGTGTGTGGTGTGTGAGTAGGATATGTGTGCATGTGGGGTTTGAATAGGGTGTGTGTGGTGAGTGAGGGGTGTATGTG
>NW_023270265.1:53761554-53778357 GCF_011800145.1 Mirounga leonina
TGTGGGGTGTGAGTGGGGTGTGCATGTGTGCATGGGTGTGTGTGTGTGTTGAGGGCTCTTGCATTGTGCGCTGTGTGTTTGTGCACAGCACCTCCAACAAGGGGAGAGCCTTCACTCACGTGGTTTATCTTCACAGGCTGGGCCTGACCCCGGCCACAGCGTCCCCAGCCTACAGAAGCCCCAGGGTGACTGGGTGGCTGGCCACCCTCATTCTTCAGACATCATGTCTCCACTCTGAAGCACCTCCCAGTGGCTGGGGAGGCAGCCTTGCCAGGACCCACGCAGCTTTCTTGTTTCCGGGACTCAATCACTGACCTGCATGGTGTCGCCTGACCTGGGGCTCCCTGGGGCATCCCTGAGGGTGGGGGACGCTCGGTGAAGCAGAAGGACCCTCGTTCCCTCAACTACCTGGTTTTGCCGTGAAGAAACTGAGAACTTTGGGGCACAAATTGCCACGCTCATTTCTAATGCAGTGAGTTCCAGTTTGGGGCTGGAGTCGCTGCCTGCGCATAGGCGTTTTCTGAGTAGGTTCTAGAAGCAGATAGTGAGGGGACCTTAAACATCAGTGGCAAAGAAGATCCTCCCACTGGATACGGTTGGGAGTCCCTGATGTTACCAACCCTCCACATGCACCTTTTACTTCTCCAAGTGGTTCTCTTGTCCGCCATTCTCCTGCAAGGGCATGCGTGTACACGCTCACACACACAGAACTCACACGCCTTCACACTCATGCACATTCACACGCTCTCTCTTTCACACATTTACCCCAGAACTGCTAAGGAGGGCTGCGGGGAGCCGGGCCTCCCCCACTTACCTGCAGCACAGGTAAGGTCTGGTGGGAGGAGAGGCCTGCCAGGGCCCCCAGGACTGGCTGCTCGGGCGTGGGGGCCTGGCTCCAGGCCAGCAGGGCTGGAGGACGCGTGGCAGCCATCCCTGTGCTCTGACTGCCTCCTCTCGGCCCCAGTGACGCCTTCCTGGAGGGGTACGTACAGCAATTCCTCTACACCTTCCGGTACTTCTGCACACCCCAGGACTTCCTGCACTTCCTCCTGGACCGCATCAACAGCACCCTGTCCAGGTGCGGCCACGGGCCCAGCACCCCACAAGGGGTGACCCAGCCACAGGGTGGACCCCATGGCACCTCGTTAGTGACTATGAAGGGCGAGGGGGTCCCTGGTGACCCTGACAAGGATGAGGGCAGAGCCTGGTGGGAGAAGGAAGAACAAGGACTGGGGACATGGGGCCCCAGAGAAGGGAGCCAGCTGTGCCTGGGGGGGAGAGCGGCCAGAGAGAGGCCACTGATGCTGATGGGGGTGGTGGGGATGGGGGAATGGGAGGGTGGGGGGAGGGGCGGGTAGGAAGACAGGTGAGTGCCAAGAGGAGGGCAGTCGGGGGGGGGGGGGGGGACAAGGGTCCTGCCAGCCCTCAGCCTTCCTCTGCAACACATGGGCAGCCAAGGGCTGGGGTCAGTGGAGAAGCTAGATGGACTTGCTCTGGCCTGTTCTCTGAGCTGGCCTGGCATCACGGCCAGACTCCCGGTGCACTCCCTCCCCGGGGGCAGGAACTCACAGGAGAGACCTCCATCTGTGGAGCCAGGCTCCCACCCCACCTCCTATGGAGCACCTGCACACCGCCTCCCAGACCCCCCGCGTCCCGGGCCCTGGCTGCAGGGGGTGACAGGTGCTCTGGGACCGGGCGCCGGGCAAGAGTGGAGGAGAGGCAGCAGGCTCCTGTCCCGGTCACTGAGCCCGGGGCCCTCCTGGGCAGCTACTGGCTGTCTCTCCCGTCCCCTGAGACAGGAGGGTAGGGCTGAAATAGCCCTCGAAGACAGAGCCACGCTCAGACCCCACTGACGCCCCCTTGCTTGGCGGGGTGCCCACAGGCAGCCGTCTGCCCCAGTGCGGCGTTGGGCAGCAGGGCTCGCAGGGCCAGCAGGGGACCCTGCATGGCTTAGATCTCCTCCCCTCTGCCTGCAGGGCCCACCAGGACCCCACCTCGACCTTCACCAAGATCTACAAGCGAAGCTTCTGCCTGCTGCAGGCCTGGCTGGAAGACTGCTATGCTGTGGACTTCACTCAGAACACCGGGCTCCTGGGCAGGCTTGAGGACTTCATCTCTTCCAAGGTGACCACAGGCAGAGCACCTGAGCAGCCCCTGCCCCTCCGCGGGCAGCACTCAGGGTGAGAGCCACCACCCTCGTCTGGGTGGCAAGTGACTGCCTTGTGCTTCTGCCCAGATCCTGCCACTGGACGGCTCAGCGGAGCACCTGCTGGGCCTCCTGGAGGTGGGCGCTGACCGGCGGGCCAAGGGGACCTCACGTGGCACAGACCTGGAGGACCCCAAGGAAGCCGAGGAGGACACCAGACCTCTCAATGCCCTCTGTAAGAGGTTCTCAGAAGATGGCATCTCCCGGAAGGTGGGGGCCTTTCCCAGGGGAGGGCCTCCTGGGGCGGGCAGCGCGGCTCCCTGAGCCCAGCCCAGAGAACACAGTGCATGCACACACGTGAACACACGTGCCGCACACACACCTGCACATACACACATGCTCCCCACGTTGCCAGTCCTAGGCACCAACCCTGTGAGGCTGGCACCTCCTGCCCCTCACCCTGCTCGAGGACAGGACAGCCGGGGAGCCCAGGCCAGCTCCTCAGACGACCTAACGTTCCTGACCCTCCGCCAGAGGTCTGGGTGGGAGACGCCATCGCCAGGAAATGGCCTGGGATGGGGGCCGGGTCTGAAGGAACCTGTCCGTAGTATATGGGGACGGCCCCAAACTTCAGTGGCTGTGTCCGTGGGGGACCTGCTGAGACGAGCGGGGCAGCGTCCTTGAGCCGACACGGCCACGGGCAGGAGGGCTTTGTTCCGTGGCTCTAGCTGAGCCAGGCCGAAGGGCCCCGGCCCCCCCCCCCCCCCCCCCCCCCCCCGCCAGGCTGCCCACCTGAAGGGCCAGCTGGGCTGACGGCCCCTTAGCACAGCCTGGCCTTGCCCCACAGAGCTTCCCCTGGAGGCTGTCCCGGGGCAACGGGCTGGCCCTGCCACACAAGGAGCGCCAGTACAGCATCGCGTCGGCCCTGCCCAAGCCCTGCTTCTTCGAGGACTTCGCCGGCCCCTCTGCCAAGGCCAACGAGAAGGGCCCGCACTTCCTGACCGAGTACAGCGCCCACCAGCTCTTCAGCCAGCTAACGCTTCTGCAACAGGTGACGGGCCTGCAGGGGCGTCACGGGGAGGGACACGGCGAGGGCCGTGAAAGGGGCCACATGCACAGGCGGGGGCGGGTGGGGACCGCGTGGGGAAAGGCTCTTCCCCGGCGGCACAGCGACCCCTCCGTCCCGGACACTCCCCCCCGCAAGCGCTAGAGGGCGCCCTCCCGGCCGCCGCCCTCCTGGCGCCTCCGCTCCCGCCCTGAGCCCCGCCCCAGGTGTCCCTTCCCCAGGCATCCCACCCTGCGACCCTCCCCCCCACCACCCCGGGTCCTGTGTCACTTGGCAGGCGACAGCAGTGATGGTGACTCCAGTCATCCTACCTGCGTCATCACGGCTGGGCAGGTAGAGGATCCCCCAGAGATGCTGCCTTGTCCTCACGGCCCCTGGGAAAGCACTGAACATCTGTGTCCTTGTCTCTGACAGGAATTATTTCAAAAGTGCCATCCCGTCCACTTCTTAAACTCACGGGCCCTGGGCGTCATGGACAAAAGTGTGGCCATCCCCAAGTGAGTGTTCACCTGTGGGGTGTCACCCCAGAGTCCTGGGACAGATGGCTGGTGGCAGGGGCTTGGGGGCTTCACCTGAGTGCCTCGTGGACACTAGTGGCCGAAGGGACATGCTGGTGTCATGAGTGGCCTCGGAGCCAGGCCCTCCCCTCTCCGCAGAGCCCATCCTGCCGGCCCCACGTGGATCTGGAGAGCCCCCTGCACCCCAGGGCTGGGCAGGGCCACCTCCACACGTCCTCGCTGTGATGTGCACCTGTGTCTCTTCCAGAGCCAGCTCCTCCGAGTCTCTGTCAGCCAAAACCTGCAGCTTGTTTCTGCCCAATTACGTGCAGGACAAGTACCTATTACAGCTTTTGAGAAGTGCAGATGACGTCAGCACCTGGGTGGCAGCTGAAATTGTGACCAGCCACACCTCCAAGGTTGGTGCCTCGGCAGCTTCCAGCTCAGAGAAGGGTTTGGGGTAGAGCTGCATGGACACGTGGTGCCTCCTGTGGAACCCCAGTCGAATGTTCTCCCAAGTGCAGGGAATCCATAGACTCAACCCTAGGCAGAGCGTAAAAGTAGTGGCACAGCTTTTGTTGGTGGTGACGTCAGACACCATCCAGCTCTCCAGTGTGCGCCGCCTGTCACACCCCCAGCCTGACATGGCTCTTCGCTCTGCTGCAAATGCACACTGGCTCCGATCGGCACGACAAGCCTCTCCTCCGTGGAACTTGCACATCTACGTGTGTGCACACACAGGGTCTCACACATGTGCATACACTCTGATACATGCACAGTCTTACACAAACACACCCCTTCACACACATACCCCCTCACACTCACACACACACTCCCTCTCACACATACCTCCTCACACTCACACACTTCCTCACATTCCCTCACACACATACCCCCTCACATTCACACACACACTCCCTCTCACACATACCTCCTCACACTCACACGCTTCCTCACACTCCCTCACACCCATACCATCCTCACACTCGCACACACCCTCTCACACATATACCCCCTCACATTCACACACGTGCTCCCTCTTACACTGACACACTCCCTCTCACTCACACACACTATTGCTTTTACATACATGATCTCTCTGACACAGAAACCCTCCTAAATAGTCCCTGTTACCCACATAGATCTTCTCACAGATTCCCTGACACACACTCCCTGTCACACACACGCCCTCTCTCTCCCACACTCACACCATCCTGCTCACACACAGCCCCTCATACACTCTCACGCTCACACTCAGGGTTCAGAGTGCACCCCTAGGGGGCTCCCTCCGCACTCCTGCCTGAGCCAGGCCCGGGGCTGGGAATTGTGACTCGGAAGGGTCCCACTAACCTGAACGCTCCGAGAGTGGGAACCAACTTAGGCACATTCCCCATCACTGTCACATCCCCTGCAGGCGGTACAGTGTGTGTTGTCAGCCAGTCTGTGGAAGAAATGAACACAGGTCAGAGGAGCAGTCAAGGTCAAGCTCTTGCTGTTCTCGGGCCTCTCTTGGCCTGGACTGTGGGTATCTCAGCCTGAACTCACTCACCTGCTTCAGGCAGGTGCTGGGCAGGCCAAGGACAGTCACCTGGCTCAAAGCCAGCACCTCCCTCCAGGTTCCCACCCACTCAGGAGGGTTGAGGGAGGACAGAGCGCCCCAGTCCCTAGTGCATCTGCACCTCCACCCGGTCAACACCCTATTGCCAAGGCCTCCAGTTTCTTGCCGCCTGAGGCCAGCAGTGGGAGGGAGCGTCACTGGAGTCCTGCGCACGTGAAGTGGCCACACTGGCATGCAGAGGAATGACAGTCGGGACCACGAGGGCTCCTCCTGTGTAACACAGTCCCTTCCCATGGGGAGACACCCACCACTCCCTTAAAGCAAACTCTGGCCCAAACAACAGGTCTCCTCAAGCATGATCCCCTCTACTGCTGCCCCTGGGCAGAGCCTCACAGGGGGCGCTCAGGGGTGGGAGGCACCATTGTTCCGCCCCAGCTGCCCCAGAGCCCGCAGAGGCCACCACCTCCTCATCAGACAGCAAAGTGAAGATAAGTCTATTCCTGCATTAACAGCCTCTGCAATTTGTCTTTCTAAGGTTCCCCCGTGTTTGCGCTCACCCCAAACCCACAGGGCAACCCAAGGCCCATTAACACATGCAGAGTTTTCTACTTTTTCCCCCTTGGGGGAGAATTTTCAAGTTTTAGGGATTTGTTAGCCAACAGACTGACCCATCATTTCTGCCAGGATGTGGGAACAGGGAGCCTGGGCTTTACCCATTTTGTTCTAATCCACAACATTACAGATATCATGAGTGACATCAAGATGTGGCTTCCCTAAATCAGGGTCTTCAAACGGGCTTGTGTGGTTGGGCTTCACAAGGACTTCCAAGGAGAACCGACCAAGGACAGTCAATAGTCACTTCACGGACCTCAGCTTCCCAGGAGAATACCTACATCTGAGCCTCCAAAAAGAGGGAGGACAGGCCCCCACCCAGCCCAAGAGAGAAGATGGGCTCTGTGTCCTGAGTCTGCAGGTTCCCTGCCCAGCGGGTCAACACAGAGAGGCATGACACATTTACAGGCCTGCGTGGTCAGCACAATGGAACAGATCAAGAGATGCTCACCCAGTTGTTGGCACCCAGCTTGGAAGGGCTCATGATGTCACCGGGGCAGAACTCCTTCCATTGTCGTGAAAGGGCTCCCACATCCCTGTAAGCAAAAGACAGAATTATTCAAATGAGCAATACACCCACATGCAGGAACCAACAGGAGAAAGAGTGGGAGCCGTGTTTCTAATGAAACTGCACGTGGACCTTGGACAAAGGTGTTTGTCACATTCTGATGATATATTGTTTCACACATTGTGTGTTACTTACTGTAACATCAGAACAATCCAGAAGACTTTTATATTTGTAAACTGTGGTCAAGAAAAGGGCTAAAATTCGATTTTGAGCCAGAGAATACAATGGGCAGTCATTAACTGTCCTTGGTGGTAACCGTGCAGTCATGCAGATGACCCTTGGGGGCACAGAATGGAAAGACAGGTGAAGAAGAAAAAGAAACGGTGTGAAGCTTGCCACCTTAAAGAAAAGCTTGCTGACTTTTTTTTTTAGATGAATTATGGTGGATTTGAAGGCAAAACTGGATTTCAGTTTAATCAGATAGTCTTTCAAGTGATAGGACACAGCAGCGAAAAGAAAGAAGCACCCAAATGTCCATCCACAGATAAATGGATAAACAGGATGTGGTCTGTTGTACTCTGGAATATCATTCAGCCTTAAAAAGGAATGAAATCCTGATACAGGCTACAACGTGGATGAACCCAAAGGACGTTACGCTCAGGGAAACAAGCCAGTCACACAAAGACAAACACTGCGTGATTCCACTCTAGGAGGCCCCTGGAGTGGTTGAAATCACACAGCCAGAAATTAGGAGGCTGGGCGCCAGGGGCTGGGGGCGGGGGGTGGGGAGCAGGGGTTTGATGCAGTTTCAGTTTCACAAAACAGAGTTCTAAGCTGTGACACAAGCAGGGGATTGTAGTTAACACTACTGAGTGTTAAAAACGGCTCAAGAGTAGATTTTATATTACGCGTTTTTTACCACAAACATTTTTTAAAAAAAACAAAAATGTGATGGAACAGTTTTATCTGAAAGTGCTGGAAAGTACATATTTTGAATCTGTTTAAATATACGAAGAAAAAATTGGGACGTCAACTTGAAAAGTATAAGCGAGTAGGGCTCCTGGGTGGCTCATTCGTTAAGCGCTGCCTCCGGCTCAGGTCATGATCCTGGGGTCCTGGGATCGAGTCCCAAATCGGGCTCCCTGCTCTGCGGGAGCCCTGCTTCTCCCTCTCCCACTCCCCCTGCTTGTGTTCCTGCTCTCGCTGTCTCTCTCTCTGTCAAATAAATAAATCTTTAAAAAAAAAAAAAAAGTATAAGCGAGTAAATGTTTTTCGAGCTCTTTTAAGAGGCACGCAGCTGGACAATGGGAGGCGACCAGGGTGAATGAGCTTCCATCTGTGTGACCCTCGAGAGCATCGGAATCTATGCAGACGAGGTCAAGCCCAGTGCAGAGGCACGTGGTGGGGACCCACAGGCACTGTCCCCACCTGAAGGGTGGCCCCGGCCCGGGTGACAGTTCCTAGGGTGAGGCAGCTCTGAAAGGGTGGGCCCCGTTAGGAATGAGAACCCCGTGGGGTGTTGCTGTCGAGTCTGCTGACCCGTGGAACCAAAGCCAGCCCACCCCCACCCGTCAGGCTCTGAAACTGGGGGAGCAGTACACTCCGCCCTGCAGAAAATGAGAAGCTGCCCGTTTGTTTCGCGACGGCCGGGAGAGGTATGGGCTCCCTCCTCCCAGCCGGGCGCCCTTCGGTCCTGAAGCTGTGCCCCCTCCCCCATTTGTCCTGCGCCTAGAGCAGAGGTTTGTCTTGGGAGTGACTTGGCTTTTGAGGAGCGAGGTTGACTTCTTCTCACATCTTTATGCTTATGGGGCACTTGCCTTTCTGTTTTGTGTTTTCAAGTCACGCCTGTCCTCCTGCCCCGTCATGGCCACTGCCCCCCGGACCGGAGCCCACTCACCACCTGCTCCCCACACAGGTGGAGGGGCCCTCGCTGCCCCGATGCCTGGCGCTGGGTTACTCTGACGGGTCCCCAGAGGCCCTCTACCGGCTTGTCTTAAATCAGAGGACCCTGAGCATGTCCTTCTCTGGTTTCAGCTGCAGGTGAATTTGCTGTCCAAATTTTTGCTGATTGCAAAATCTTGCTACGAGCAGAGGAACTTCGCGACAGCCATGCAGATTCTGGGAGGCCTGGAGCACCTGGCCGTGAGGCAGTCCCCTGTGAGTGACCCTGGAGAGCCACTGGTCACGGGTGGCATGTGGGCACCACAGCCACAGGGGGCTCACCTGTGCTTCTATTTCAGGCCTGGAGAATTTTACCCGCGAAGATAGCGGAGGTCATGGAAGAGCTGAAGGCCGTCGAGGTACTGGTGCTGTGCATGAGCTTCCGGAAGCATGTCCCCCTGGGGCGTCCCCTGCAGACATGCTCTGCACCTCTCTGGGGGGCTCACCAGGCAGAGCCTGCGTCGCGGCCCCCAGACCACACAGCCACCCACACCCCCACCCAGAGCTGCCCAGTCTTGCCCATCGCCCCACAGGGCACAGACTGCAGGCCATGCACCCGGTACAGATGCCCAGAGGACCAAGCTGAGCTTAGTGACCCACTGGCCTCCTTGCAGCCTCCTGAGGTCATAGATGAGGAAACACTGGAAGGCTGGGCATCTCCCTGGAGGAGGTCCTGGGAGCAGACTGCCGCCAAGGCCCCACAGCTCCTGCCCCAGACAGCTCTCTGTGGGGCGGGAGGGCTGGCGTGTGTCCTCAGTCGACACCAGAAACAGGTCCCTGAAGCCGGGCAGCCTGGGTCTTGGCCTCCTTGGGGCAGCTGGGCCACCCGGCTATTTTGTGGAGCCCAGAGAGTCAGTCAGGAAACAAGTTTGCCATTTCTGGTGGCAGGAAGTGTGTAGCTTTCCGGTGGGTGTGTCCGCGTTCCCTTGGCGCCTGCAGGCTTCAGACATCCAGACTTTCGGCCCCGATCCAGTCATCTGAGGCACAGTGAGGATCGGAAGTAAATCAGTGCTGTGTAGCCCCCTTGCTGGGGGGCAGGGGCGGGTACTAGCACCAGCCCAGACTGGCTGAGCTGAGTGCCCTGGACTGACCTCTCATCCGTCTCCCCCTCCCCACACCCCTGGCTGGGCCCCCAGGTCTTCCTGAAGAGCGACAGCCTGTGTCTGATGGAAGGACGGCGCTTCCGGGCCCAGCCCACGCTGCCCTCAGCCCGCCTCCTGGCCATGCACATCCAGCAGCTGGAGACAGGGGGCTTCACCATGACCAATGGGGCCCACAGGTGGAGCAAGCTCAGGTGAGGGGCTATGCTCCCAACGACCCCATGGGCCCCTCACCCTAGCGCTGTCTGCACAGCACCCGTGGCCAGTCCTCAGCCTGCTCCGGTGGTGCCACGGTTCCCCTGCCCAGCACCCCTGGGGGCCCAGCACCCCTGGGGGCCCAGCACCCCTGAGAGGTGCAGACTGGGGGCTGCTTGTGAAAACCACCTTGGTGACCCCAGACAAAGAGGGCCACACTCCTCTCTGCCTCGGAAGCCACAAGCTGCCTCCACCCCTCCTCCCCTGGGGGCGCCAGGCCTCATCGGAGATGCCCCCCCATATGTCACAGGCCTGGGCCAGCCCTTCTCCAGAGGCCTGCACCCCCATAGCCTTGGACCCACCTGTTCTCCTTCCCCCCTCTGCATCACCCACATGTGCAGACGGGTGAGGCTGGTCAGGCCACAGTCCAGCTGCACACCCCTTAGGGTCAAGGGCAGATCTCAGCAGGCACAGCCCAGGGGACCTGCAGCCCAGTGGTTCCAACCTCCTTCCTGTCACCAACTTAAAAAGTTACTTAAGAGGCATCGCAGTGCACACTGGTCTGTGTCAGCAAAATGGAAACTAACAATTAAGAGGGAAGGCCACGGTCCCGAAGGAGCGTGGGCGGAGGCCTGATGATGACTCTTCTTCACTCTGTTTTAGGTCTGGATGTATATACATGTTTGTCTTTATTTATTTGAGGAAGAGAGATGGGCGGCGGGGGGGCGGGGTGCAGAGGGAGAGAGAGAATCCCAAGCAGGCTCCACGCCCAGCACAGAGCCCCCACGTGGGGCTCGATCTCAGGAGATCATGACCTGAGCCCAAATCAAGAGTCGGACGTATAACCGACTGAGCCACCGGGGCGCCCCGCATGCTTGTCTTTTAATGACCAAAGTGCCATCCTTCATTCTGGAGGTGCTGTCTCTTTATCCACAATCAGGATGAGAATGTCTATGAAGTCCATGGCCTCCCCCAGGCAGAATTACTGACTTCTGCTTCGTGGTCCCCGTTTTCTTGGATGACACCTGGGGTGTGTGGTCACAGTTAACTTCCCGCTCTCCAGGGAATGAGTCCCGGTGCACAGCGTTGGCCAATGCCAGGGTGTAAATACTTTTGTGATGGTGGCTCTTGAGCCGTGATCATGATGTCCCTGAACACAGAGCTGAGGAGAAACATGTGCCCAGTGACCCCTGAGTACACCCTTAAGTGACCCTGCATCTGTCTATCTCCTCTACCTCCTCTGTGGGCGCTCGGGCTGACACTGGGGTGTATTCATGTCGGAACCCTTAGCACCAACCAGGCCCAGCACAGATTTTCAGCACATGTTTATGGACTGAAGAGTGGCTGGATAGACCGACGGACAGAGGCATGAGCAGAGGGATGGATGGGAGTGCGGGTGGGCAGACAGGCCTGAGTACTGAAATGAGGTTGGGCCTTGTGAATAAATACAGAAAACTCACCCCAGAGTTTGTACCGGGAGAGGTTTGGGTTACACACTTCCCGGGATGCGCTGGGAATTCACAAGCGCAGGCTCATGCAGACTAACAGTTCACGTCTCCCCCATTCACAGAAACATAGCCAAGGTGGTGAGCCAGGTGCGTGCATTCCAGGAGAACCCCTACATGTTCGCGCCCGACCCCAAGCTGCAGTCCTACCTCAAGCAAAGAATTGCACGCTTCAGCGGGGCCGACATTTCCATTTTAGCGGCAGACAACAGGGCCTCCTTCCACCAGACCACCAGCGAAAAGCACTCCCGGAAGATCCAGGACAAGTTACGGAGAATGAAGGCCACGTTTCAGTAATGGGGACGGCGGGTGTGGTGGGGATTCCAAAGCAAGGACAGACCTGGGTACAAAGGAGGCACCGCTTGCTGTCCCAGGCCCAGAAGGTCCCAGCAACGCGCACCTGCTGCTGTAGACTAGGGAGCCCAAGAGCACGGCGCGGGACCCGGGGCTCAGCCTGGGCGGCGGGGTACATGCCCGGGGGGCACCGGGAAGGGAAGGCTCCAGGGCCTGGCTAAGCCGGAGAGGACAGGCTCCAGTGGAGGTCGGGGTGTTTCTGCTAGTGTAAAACTATATTTAAAAATTAAAACAGAAATAGAATAAGTAAACTCCCCAGGAGCCACATACCCATTTATACTTCTTAGAGATAAACCGCTCTCCCCCAGGTCCCCAGGGATCCCGCCCCCAAAAAACCCACACCCACCCACCCTGACTCAGAGCAGTGTTTTCATGAGTCTGGCTTACGTCTGCCCAGCAACCAAGGACCAAAATGACCTCTGACCCCTATGCCAACCACAGGTTCCAGGGGTTTCCAAAACCTTCCACTGGGGCCCTGAGGCTTCCCAGTGGCCCAAGCCCCAACCTGGGTCCACACTCCCATGCCCAGACCTCCCTTCTTCCACTCAGACCCCCCCCAAACCTCCCCCCACACTCCTCAGGCCTTTCCTCACACCCCAGACTTTCCCTCCACACTCCCCACCTCCCCGGACCCCTCCTTCCAGACTCCCCTCTAGGGGCCCAGCTCAGCTCACCCCCATTCCAGCCCATGTGGGGGTGCCCGAGTTTTGCAGCCCTTGCCCCAGCAGGCCTGATGGGGTCTGTCCCGGCCCAGCCTCCTTCTGCTGGTGAGCACCTCACAGCTCCACGCTGCAGCCCCCAGTGCCCATGGTCCCGCGTGCCCTCCGCCGTTGCCAACCCCCACCACTTAGAACAGCTCCCAGTGAGGCCTGCAAGGCTCTGCTTCCCGGCAAAGCACACAGGTCACAAACAGCAGCTCCAGAGCAGACTCAAGGCCTCGGGGCCCCGAGAGCATCCCCCAGTCCCACCTGGTGGCCTGGGGCCCGCGCCCCTCTGCCTCAGAAGCCATGCATGCGCTGTGCATACCTATGCCCCGGCCCCCGCCGCTTTCCTTCACTAGTGCTTTGTCCGAGCCGTGGAGGAGATGACGTGTGCTGCCTGGATGGTGCCAAGCGCTTCCCCGGGGCTCTGTGTCCAAACAGCCGGTGTTGGGCGTTTGCTCAGCAGGTGGAAGACGCCCCCAGCCAGATGCACTGGGACCAGGAAGGTGTGGTCGCACCCCTCACGACAGGGAGCTCAGACCCCTGGCACCATCCTGGGCACCAACGTTCTCACGTTGCAAATTGCTGGGAGACCGGAGGTGGTTCTCTTGTTTCAGAATCAGTGATTCTTTAGAACAACCAGCTAGTGGTATTTCTGGGAAAACTGTCACTTGTGATAAAATGCTGAGTCTGTAATGTCGAGAAGGTTTCCCACATAAACTCATCCAAGACACTAGAACAGAAGAGGGACTCAGTGCTTCCCGCCATGCAGATGCGGGGGCTGGCTTTTGTATGAGGATTATGTTCTACTAAACACCTGCAGTCTCCGATTTTGAGTTTAACAAAGGTAGCGTCACAGAGCCTGAAACGGAGTTAGCATCTGGCACAAACGCACATTCCAGCCATAACGATTTGTTCACGGGAAAGTGACCGGGCTTTCAGCTTAAGCACGACTGTCGGCATGTCGCTCGAATGTCACCGGCACAGATTTCTAAATAAAATCATTTCTACCACGACGGCTTCCATAGGCCTTATTTTGTTTGTCTCCAAAGTGACACTTGCTTTGGGGGTCAGGGTGGGCTCCCTCGTGGCCAGAGACAGCTGCAGGGGTGCTCCTGAGGGCACGAGGGGACAAGAAGTCCTAGCCACAGCCGTGTCCTTGGGCGGCACGGACAAGGGCCAGATCTGCCGATTCGCTTAATTCAGGGCCCACCAGAACCGAACCCCAGAACCCCCGGGCCTGGGAGCAAGCAGACTCCTTCTACTGCTGCAGGAAACGTTTACCTGCAAACCACCCCAAACTGCTGAGCCGCCAAGGCCCCACCGCAGCACGGCCCCAAAGCTACTCTGCCACGGGCTCTGCCCAGCCTCAGCCAGGTCCCACGTGGCAGGCCCCACACCACAGCAGGCCACCAACCTCCCCCAGAGACTCAGGGCCGGACAGCTAGCCCCTCCTTCCCCAGGGCAAGGCAGGGGTGTGCCTTGAGGCTGCTACTGCGAAGGGTCCTGACAGAAGAGCTTAGGATTGGTGGGCACTGCAAAAGGAGAGGTGGAAGGCCAGGGGTTCAAATAACTTGGGGACATAAATGGTTGATGTTTTCTGTGGCAGAATCATCTGGGAACATCCCTGTAATGAATGATGAAGCCCTCTGCGTGGCAGGAGAGCCCCAGAAGAGGAAAGTCACTGGACAGTAGCAGCCACCGTTAGGTGGTTCTGGTGTCCCCGTTGTGGGGGGGTGGGTGATTCCCGTCCTCACCCACCTTAAAATCACTAAACCCTGCTGTCTCTTCCTTCTGAGAAAGGCCGTAAGACCAGGGTCTCCCTCCACTTCACTGGTCTAATCAAATCAATGGGTTTTTCTTTAGGTGAATTGACAGCCCCTTAGGCCCCACAACGAGCCCTGCTTCCCAGGTTCCCCACCCACCCACCCTGTGCAGTCCCTTCCTGCGCCAGATGGAGGCTGGCTCAGTGTACTGAGGCTCTGGGGGAAGCCCTCACTATGTGCGATGTTTGACCATCCCCAAGAGCACCATGCTGGCGCAAGCCCAAGGTAGCGCTAGTGGGCTGAATAGAGATGGAGAGAGAGATGTCTGGCCAGCCAGCCCACGAGCCGCCTTCTGGAGAAGGCCTGCAGAGCCCCGGGCAGTCAGGCCCTGGCCTGGGAAGTGGTGCCCAGTCAGGAGGGAGCGCCCATCAGCCCACCTGCATCCTGGTGCCAGGTCCGACCACAGAATCAGCAGCATAACCAAACAGCATCAGCCCTGGCCACTGCTCAGAGTGCTGGGCTATGCTGTGCTGAACAACTCACTGATCCGTTCGTTGCGTGCTGTGGGGGGGGATGCGCTCCCTGCTCTGAGAAGGGCTTCCGGCCTGTGAAAGGGGACCCCGTCAGCTGGCCCCCGACCACGATGGCTCTTCAGACAGGGGCAGTTTGGGGTCGCTTCCTATGGCCACTATTACTATTTGAAGCCTGCTCTACATGTGGGGGGGGGGTCTCGGGGGCACGCTGCGGGAGGGGCTGCCCTGTCTCTTCACCCACCTCCCACCCCTTTAGGGGGCTGACCTACGTCACCATGGGAAACAGTGGTTTGAAGGGAAAGGGCGAGGCCCAAGACCACATAAGGACTGCCCTCCAGTCAGGGGACAGACTTCTCACCAGAGTCCAGATGAGCAATCCTAAAGCTACTTTCCTTACACACGAGGGCTCATCAATAAGTACATCGTAGATAAGGTTGCTGGCCTCCTGCCGTCAGAGAATGAAGCTGCAGAAAAGTTGGTGGGGAGGCTAGGTGTGTGTGGACATGTGGGTCGGTACACACATGCACTTCCTAGCACACCCTCCACAGGGCCGCACGGGGCTTAGCTCTCGTTGGACCATCTCTGCGGGCGGCCCTGGGCACTGCAGGGGGGGCTCCCGGCACCTCTGGTCTCTACCCCCCGATGCCAGCAGCACCCCCAAGTTGTGACAACCAATGTCTCCAGACATCACCCAATGTACCCTGGGGGGCAAACTATTCCCCTGAGAACCAGTGGCCTGGAAACAGTGACACCCCAGTAGCATCAGGCACACCCCGTATCCAGGTCTTGGGTTGCAGATACCATTCTCCAAAAAAAAGGAACCAGAGATTTTTGGAGAAATGGCAGAAGGGTTGATTCTCTAGTGGAGAAAGTACAAAGCAGAAGTATCTGGTAGCATCACAAAGCAAAGACCTGCGGTGGCCGGGGGGGGGCGGGGGGGAATGTCAAAAGGACACAGGACAAGAGGGAAAGGGGAGAAGAGCTGTGGCGATCTGAGCCCCTAAACACGACAGCGTGGGACTGCACCCTGGGAATAGAACACCCACGAGTCCACTGAACAGGAAGAATTACAGGAGAATCCCAAACAACACATGTAGGTGCCCCCCCGAGGTGTGAGGTGCACCCAGTGACTGGCCCCGGCTGCAGGGCAGGGAGGGGAAGTGGAGAGATGGCGGGCACTGCTTGAACTCCTAGATCTTCTTCCCAAAAACCCATAACCAGGCTAATCATGAGAAGGCACCTGACAAACCCAAATAGAGGGACACCCACAAAACACCCAACAGTCTCCTCAAAGTGTCCAGAACAAGAGTGAGAAACTGCCAGGGTCCAGAGGGGACAAAGGAGGCAGGACGACCAAACGCAGAGCAGTATCCTGGACCGGGTCCCAGGGCAGAAAAGACACATCCGTGTGAAGGCTGGGGAAACCTGGAAAAACCCTATTACGCTCTGTGGCTCAGCCAGTGGTGTCGTGCCAACGGGAATTTCTCAGCTTTGACAAAGGTGCCATGGTCCCATGAGACGCTCACCTGAAGGGACGCACGGGGACACCAGCACCTTCTCTGCCACCTGGCTGTAAATCGAAAATTGTCCCAAACTAAGAAGTTGTAAAAACTACTAGACCTAGTATACAGAAATACAATTGATTTTTATTTATTCCTGTATTCAGTGACCTCGCTAAATTTATTTATTAATTCTAATGTGCTTGCAGCCTCTTTTGTATTTCCCAATCATATCACCTGCAAATAATGATGCTTTTACTTCTTCCTTTCCCATCTTTATAAACCTTCCTCCTTTTTCTTGTCTTATTGCTCTGGCTAGACTTCTAGAATAACGTTCGATAGAATCAGTGATGCTGGGCACCACCCTAATTCCTAATCGCCGGGGGTAATGCTCAATATTCTATTAGTCATGAGGTAAGCTGTAGGTACTCCTTATCAGAATAAAGCAGTGTCTTCTGTGAAGTGTGTGTGTGAATTATGACACTAATTCTGAATACCGGCCATAACTCAGCACGTCCTACCGTCAGCGGGCTGCACGCAGCGGCGACCACACCTCCTGCGCACGCACCAGCACCACCGCGGGCGGGGCCCGCACACCACCGCCTCTGCGAACCACAGGCCAGGAAGCACCTAAGGCAAAAGGGAGGGGCGCGGGGGGCCCCTCCTGGAGCTGGAATGTTCCATGGCTTGGTCTGCGCGGCGGTGAAAGGGCACGGCACATGCGTAAAAACGAATCACCCTTGCGCGCCTGAGGCAAGCTGCCGGATCCGTTTGCACCTCAGTGCAAAGACTTAAAAAGTACAACACTCTCGTTCAGCGGGT
>NW_023270265.1:53778757-53810546 GCF_011800145.1 Mirounga leonina
CGCCCGGCGCGCTGGCGGCGCCCGCGTCCCCCGCGTCCCCCGGACTCCCTGGCTCGCCCGTGTCCCCGGGCTCGGCGCAGCGCACGCCCTGGAGCGCCCGCGAGACGGAGCTGCTGCTGGGCACGCTGCTGCAGCCGGCCGTGTGGCGCGCGCTGCTGCTCGACCGCCGCCAGGCGCTCCCCACCTACCGCCGCGTGTCGGCCGCCCTGGCCCGCCAGCAGGTGCGGCGCACGCCCGCGCAGTGCCGCCGCCGCTACAAGTTCCTCAAGGACAAGCTCCGCGACGCTCAGGGCCAGCCGCCCGGGCCCTTCGACGCGCAGATCCGCGAGCTCATGGGGCTGCTGGGCGACAACGGACACCGACGCGGCCGCCGCCGGTCCCCGGGGCCCGGGCGCCCCCCGCGCGGTCGCCGCCCGGCCCCCGCCGCGCCCCACTCGCCCGCCGAGCCAGGTAAGGGGGCCCGGGACGCGAGGGGGCCGGGGGTGCCTTGGACGCCGTCCGATGGGGGGAAGGGACGGATCGGAGCCCCGGGGGCGTGAGGGCGGCGGCGGGCGCTCCTCCAGAGCCTGGCCCGACGGCCCCGCCGCGTTCCAGACGTCCCGCCGCCGCCGGCCGCCCGCGACCCCGACGCAGACCCGGCGTGGACGCTCAGGTTCAGCCCGACCCCGCCCAAGTCTGCGGACACCCCCCGAGTTCCCGGCTCCCCGACGGCGCTCTCCGCGGTCGCCCCCGCGCCGGGCCGCCCCGAAGACCACGCGCCTTTCCGTGCCCCGGCATCCCCGCCGCCACCGGCCCTGGACGCCACCCGGGAGGACCCCGACTCTCCGCCCAGCCGCCCCGAGGACCACGCGTCCCCGCAGTCCGCGCCCCCGTCGCTGAACGCCGCCCTTCTGCAGACCCTGGGGCACCTGGGCGACATCGTGGCCATCCTGGGCCCGCTGCGCGACCAGCTGCTGACCCTGAACCAGCACGTGGAGCAGCTGCGCGGCTCCTTCGACCAGACCGTGTCCCTGGCCGTCGGCTTCATCTTAGGCAGCGCCGCCGCCGAGCGAGGCGTCCTGGCCGACCGGCGAGAGTGAGGCCTGGCCTGCACCGTCCCTTCTGTAGGACCGTGTCTCCTCTGCCCTGACCCCATCCTGTGACCCTCCCCAACTCCAAATCTAGGTACGTTTAATAAAAAGGTTGTTTATTCCCGACTTAATTCTGTGAACGTGTGTACGTCTTGTGCTGGGTAGGAATGGCCCCTGCTGGTGGTGCGGGGACAGCCAGGGCTGCCTGGGCCCCAGGGTGTGCTGGCATGCTGGCCAGGACCTCCCCTAGAAGGCCAGTTTCCAAGGGCACGTGAAACCCGGAGTTGGGGTCCTTGTAACATGCTGGCTTTCCCAAGGTCTCCCAAACTCTGTGCACCAGCCCTTGATGGGTGACCATTCTCACCTTCTCTGGGAGCCCTGCTGAGCAGGAGGAGGGGGGTTGTCAGGGGGTCCCCTCTACTATGCTGCCCCAGCCTGACCTCGGCTGCAGTTATGGTGTGCCCAGAGACCCACCTCTGCCCCAGGCAGGCCTGAGCCTCTCTGCTGAGCTCTGTCCGGGAAGCAGGACTCCTCAGGGGTGACTGGAACAGGAGAGGCAGGAGAGCTAAGGCACACCAGGGAAGGGGATCCTTTTGTCTCCAGGGAAGCGATTGCTCTAGGTGGGCCCCGGACAGCCGGACAGGGGCTCTGAGACTTTCGACTTTGGCCAAGGACCAGGTCCCAGCAGTTGTCAGAGGACTTGACCAAAACCGCCCTGGGAGCATTTTCCAAATAGTAATTGTGGCCCCACCCTCTACCGGTGGCTCGGAAAGGACAACTGGGTGGGCCTGGGAGGTGCTCCCGCCCCCAGGGAGATAAGGAAGTAGCCCCAGGGCACCTGGCCAGCATAACAATACAGTTTCTCTAGTAGGGGCTCATTCAGAGACTCAAGTGGTTGCCCTGGGCCACAAGGCTAAATGAGGGATGGGTGTTCTTGCTGGCCCTGTGTTCCAAGGTTCCGGCAGTCCCTGGGGCTCTGGGGTGGGTGATGGAGCATTGCCCCCAAGTCCTTTTCTGGAGACAGAAGAGACCCCAGTTGGACCCTTGGCTTGCAGGGATCCCCAAGTGGGAGCAGGAGTGGTCTCCCCGACCCCAAAAGCTGTGCATTGATGGTAGGTCCTGGCAGCTCTGAGACCAAAACCACAGAAGTGACTGGATGTCACCTCACTTGAGACACACTTGCCTCTGCTTCATGATGCGGTCCATGCTGTGGTCCCTGTGGTCCAAGCTGCCAAAAACCTGCTACGGGGTGATTCCAGCCTGCAGACCTACCCACACAGCCCCTGCTCCTAGGTCAGAGCCCCAGGCTGGGGCATATATGCGCACCCCCCAGGGGTAGGGATGATGCCATGAGGTGTATGCATCGCTCAGGTCACCAGGGACCCTCTGCCTTGGAGAAAGGCTGTCTTGTGACCGAATGAACTCTATGGAAGTCATTGAGTTTGAGGTACCAAGAAAAACCCCTCTGCCTTGCTGTGCGCGCTGCCAGTGGGGTGCATCCCATGGCTGCCTCCTCAGGACCCCTTATGTCGGAGTAAGGAATTTGAATGTTGCTTCTCTGCTCGTCCTTAGTGTCTTCCAGGCTGGGGAGGGGAGCTGTTTTGGCTGTTCTGGGCCAGATAAAAATCGGCTGTTGGGTAAAAAAAATACGTTGCTAAAGCCCTGAAGATTCCCAAGTCCCTTCTTGCTGGCCTCCGCCTTGTCTGTGGCTCTCCTGTGGGTCAGTGGGGTGAGCCATGTCTTCACCCTGTTCTGTGACGTGCATGTCTTACGCTAGTGTCCTGGGTTTGGTTCTGGGCGTGTGGGATGAACACACCACGGTAGGAATGGCCTCACCGCGAGCATAGGCAGCGTCTCCCGCAGGGTCTCCTGGGACCGCTCCTCAGATTAGGGCCCCCTCTCATCTCACTAGGGGCCCTTGGACAGCAGATTCATACCTTTTAAAAATTTTTTAAATTAAAATATACATTAAAAAATGAGCCCTCTCCCCCACCAAGCACCCAGCTCAGCGGCATCCAGCATGTTCCCCGTGTTGTGCAGCCAGCCCCACCCTCCGGCCCCACGACTCTCATCCTCCCAGTCGGAAGCTCGGTCCCCATCCCCTCCCCTGCCCTGGCGCCCACCGTCTCGTCTCCGTCTCTGACTGTGCCGGCCCCGGGGACCTCACGAAGGTGGGGCACGCAGTGCTGGTCCTTCCGTGTCTGGCTTCTTTCACTCGGCATCAGGCCCTCGGGGCTGCTCCTCGCAAGGCTGAGACCCTCCTCCCTTCCTCCCTTCATCCATGTGGACGCTCGGGCCCCTTCCAGCTGTCTGTGAACCATGCTGTTGGGAACACGGGGGTGCAAACATCTGTTCCAGTCCGTGCGTTCAGTTCTCGGGGGTGCGCGCCCAGAGGTGGGATCACTGGTAATTCTGTTTTTAATTCTTTGAGGAAGCTCCATACTGTTGTCCACGTGGCCGCACCATTTTACATTCCTGCCAACAGTACACAAGGGTTCCAGTGTGCATCCTCACCAACATGTATTTTCTTAGCTTTTTTTTTTTTTGGATAGTAGCCATCCACGTGGGTGTGCAGCTCACACCTATAATGGCTGTTCTCACAGCACACACTCTATGGCAATGCCACAGGGAGTCATGCCCTACTGTTGAATTGCCTGGTCAACCCGCCCAGCTAGTATGGAGCTCACCTTCGTGCACATTCTGTTCGGTGCTGCACTGAGGGCCAGGAAGTGTCCACATCACCTGGGCCCCTCATCAGCTCAGCCTGGGAAGCTCTGTGGCCGAGGGTCCTCTCCTCCCTGCTGTGGGGCCTGCCCACCCAGCCCGGCCCTTTCTCTTCCCCAGTGAAGAGTGTGTTTTCACAATGTGCTGATCCATCAAGGACCAGTGCTGTCCAGGCCCTTGTGAAGTAACTTTCTGGTGATCGATACGTTGGTTTTAAGAGAACACCTTAATGTTAAGTGTATTTTCTCCAAATAGGCAAAGAGCCCTATCAGTTTGGGTACTGCTTTTTTATTCCTCAATAGGTCTGCATCCGCTATCTCTCTGATGTCCAGTTGAGCCTAAAACTTAACAGAAGTAAACTTCCTTTGTGACTTCATGTTTGAAATTGCCATCTTCTCAATCGTCATTGTTTATCTGTCCAAATTATCTTCTCTTCCATGTTTGTTCCTCTAATTACATCATCTATGTAATGCTCTACCGATAAACATTTTGGTATTTGCAACGTTCTCAAACCCCTGCTGCTTTTGGACTCTGCTCTGAGTCAGGTAGCCTCTGAAATCTGAAGTTTTCCAAGTCAAAGCAAACGGCTTAGTGTTCTTGACCTATCATTTTTGCAAAGAACACATCCCTAAGATTTTGGTAAATTTATCTTTCATATGATTTGTACGGAGATAGGACAGACTTCCTCCATGTTCCTTCCGTTTTGCCGGAGGCCTGTGGTCTGCCTAGTTACCCCCTCCTTTCCAACTTCACGGCATCTGTGATGTCTTCTGCGCTGTACCATGGACGCCAACCACTCTGACTACACCATTGGTTCCTACTTGACCTCCCACACCAGTTCTGCAGCTAAATTTTCCTGTCTGTTGGAAAACATATTGCTCTAGATTGTGGACTGGATGTTTGTGTCCCCCAAAGTCATATATTGAAATCCCAACCCCCCTGTGTGACGGTGTTAGGAGGTGGGGCCTTGGGATGGGCTTAGGCTCTGAGGGTGGAGCCTCATCCCTGGGATTAGTGCTTTCTAAGAGACAGGACAGCAAAAAAGTGACCAGCTGCTGGCCAGGAGATGGCCCTCAGTGGAACCCCAGCACACCGGTGCCCTGGTCTTGGACCTCCAGCCTCCAGACTTGGGAGAAAGAAGTATCTGTTGAAGTCCCCAGTCTGTGGTGCTGTTAGAGCTGCCAAGCGCCCAGACACTTGTCCAATCCACCACACGAGCGCATCTGGAATTCAATGCTGAGTCCACTCCAATGTTCCAGAAGTCTGCCTAGCCATCCCCTCACTTTGTTTTCCGTGGTGCCCACCAGAGCTCATTCACATGCTGCTGTCTCCCAGAATTGTCATTTCTGACAATTCTAGAGAAATCCTAACATTTTTTGTTCTTCCACTTTAACGAATAATGGCTGTCGGTGTGCGGCTCACCTCCTCCTGGCCTGGCCCAGATGCCAGCCTTGCTGAGCCCTTGGCTCTGTCCTGGTCCGCTTCCCAGGCCTCATACATGGATGCAGCCCCTCCTCTCCATCACCAGCAGGTGAGGAGTCTGTTTGGGGTCTCTCTGTTGGCCCACAGGCAAGCCGTTCTGCCCATAGGGCGAGTCTGACTCTCACCTCCACAACAGTCAGTGAGCACTCCATTCCTTTCCTTATTTTAGGAGGCTTTGGTTCTGATACATTCCTTCAAGGGCCCTTCTGGCCTCCCCAAAAATGTCAGATCCCCGAAGGATCAGCAGTAGGTCTTACTCCCTGCTGTTCCAACGAGACCTGATTAACCCCGCCTGGTTTTCTGGTTGCGTCTTCTACCAAATAGTTACCTGTAGCAACGCTATGGTTCTCTCCCCAGGCCTGCCTCTGTAAACAGAGCCGGAAGGTCCTGTGTCCCTTGGCCCTGCCGCTGGACTCCCTTCTCCATGGAGGGGGCGTGGGAGGGGATGGGGGGCTGCTCTGCCTCATCACGCCTGCAGCCTGGAAATGTGGCACCCCACCCAGCTGGGGTGGGGTCCTGTCCACCTTGTTCCACACTCATGCCTAGGTTTTTTCCACCAGGAGCACAAACAGGAAGTTGGGGGGCTCCAATGGAGGGGGGAGGGAGCCCGGGGGAGGGGCGTGGAAGGGCCGATGGGGAGTCTGAAGAGCAGGGGGACCTGGAGCGAAGGCTAGGGGGCAAAGGGGGGGTGGGGAGAAGGAAGGGGAGGAGCCGCCCCGTTGGGGATCCAAGGTCGTGGTGTGGCGGGCGGGGAGGGGGAGGGGCGCGTGGTGGGGGAGGGGCTGGCGGGCCGCACGGCTGTGGCTTTAATTTCTCCGGGAGCCTGGGGCGGCCACGCGGAGCTGCAGTGAATCAGTGCCGGAAGGGCAGCGGTGCGGCAGCGCTGGACCAGCCTTCCCTCCCTAATGGGGGTGGGCGTGGAGAAGGGGGTCTTGGGCGGGACGGGCCTCCCTCGGCCGAGCGTCCGGGTTGGTCCTGGAGGCGCGCGGGGCGGGGCGGGGCGGAGGCGTCTGGGCTGCAGGACCGCCGGGACCTGGAGCCCAGGTGGAGGCCTTAGGTCCGGGAAGGTCCCGTGGAGGGAATGCGGGCTTTAGACGTGAGTCCGGGGCGGGGCTGCCAGGGCCTCGGAGGGACAGACTGGGCTCCGCGTGGGGAGCCCCCTCTCCGGGGCCAGCCCGTGCTGGATTCAGGGGGGAGGTCAGCGGTCAGAGCCAAGGCCACACTCGGAAGAAGGCGGCGGGAGCGGCAGAGGGGCAGCAGACCCGGGGTGCACGTCCCAGAACCAGGGCGGGGGCAGGGTCTGCAGCCCCAGAGTGAGGAAGCTGAGGGCCGGCGCGGACTCGAGCTGCGGGAGAGAGGGAGGGACCCAGACGGCAGCGGGGAGGGGAGGGGAGACCCCAGTGGGGGAGGGGAGGGGGCCCTGAGCCCAGGGCGGTGCTGAAGGGCGGGGTCCACCCCAGGCTCGGCTAGCAGCCGGGGTGGGGGGGCGGTTCGGGTAGGGGAGGGTGTAGGCAGGAGGGCCCCCTTGGGGAGGACTCTCCTGGCAAGCTGCCGGATGGGGCCCTGAAAGATTCGAAGTGAAGAGAGCATAAAACTGCGTTTGCAAAGGTGCGGCGCTCTGCGCCGTGGCAGCACTAATTTCTGCGCTTCATCAGTGAGTGCTGCTGAGCTCACGACGCGCTCGTTCCCGACGAATGCTCCCCTCGAGGATGCTTCTGGGGCCGGCTCTGCGCGGCCGGAGCGGTCGTGGGACGCTACTCCCCGGAGTCCGGCTTGTGTGGCGCCGCCCCCCACCCCCCCTCCGTGGGTCGGGCAGGCCCCCACCACCTGGGCCCTGTCGCCGCGGCGCTAGGAACCTGCCCCACAGGCGTCCTTAGAGCAGTCCCGGGGACCTCACTGTCCACACCAGCACACGCTGCGGGGACCCGCGGGGACCGGTGGACCAGCTAGGATGGCGCAGAGGCGTCGCGGTCCCTCCTCTGACCCTTCACGGGCCGGGGTCAGCGCCTGCCGGTTCCCACTGTGCCCGCCGGAGTCGGCTCCCACATCGCCCCCTGCCCGGCCGGAGAGTCTCAGAAGGCGGGGTTGGGGGTGTTAATCCCCGCCAGGCCCGAGGGGCCTTTGATCCCGCTGGGCGGGGCGGGCACAGAGGCTGGCGGTCCCGCCCAGGCTGGCGCCGGCGCCCCCGGGAGTCGGGCGGTGGGCTGGGGCAACCACACCCCCTGGGGGGGAGGTCGCCCTGGACCCAGCACGCGCTGGTCCTCGGGGTCATGTCCTGGAGAAAGAGGTGGTGGCCACCTGAGGATGCAGGAGGGGTGCATGACCCCAAAGGGAGCCTGCAGCCTTCCTGGAGCAGGGGTGTCCGGAGGCCTATACCCCCTTGAACCTGGGGCTCCAGCACCCCTGGCGGCTCTGGGCCCCTGCTGGCCACAGTGGGGGCAGTCTTGGGGGACGGGGAGGACAGCGGTTCCTCAGTCCTTCCTCCTGGGGTCCTCTTGGGAGCAGCAGGGAGGAGTCCATACTCCCAGCGGGCAGACACCCCTCCCTCCTGTCACTGGAATCCGGCTCTATGGCACCAGAGTGAAGTGGGGGGGGGGAATGGGGTTGTGGGGGGGCCACTGAGTATAATCGGAGAGGGAGTGGCCAGTTGGAGCCAGTGGGTGCTCCCTGTCTGCCTGGTTGCAGTCCCCGTCCAGGAATGCCTGCCCTCTGCTCCTACCCTGCCGGACAGCCAGAAACAGTGGACACCTGCCCTGGGAGCCCCCCGTCCTAGGAACAATAATGCGGACTCCCCCTACTTGAAGCAGGTGTGCACACCTGTCACCTTAGGCAGATCCCCACGGGGCAGGAGACGAGGTGGCTCCGCACCCCCAAAGGACAAACCTCCAGCATGGGTGCTAAACTGGGAGGGGGCCAGCCCTGGTGGGGGTGGGGGGCGGTGAACGGATGTGACAAGTCCTCAACCAGCACATCTCCCTGACCGGTGGCCACAGCCCCGCCCCTTTCCAGACATCTTGGAGCCGGGGGAAGTGTGAATGGCCTCCTTTGTGCCTCTGAATTGAAGCAATTAGGTGCTACTTATCTGGGGGTGGGGGAGGATTTAAGCCATCTACGCAAACCCACCCCCCACTCCCTCCTCCTGAGCTTATAAACGCAGCTCGGCTCTGCTAAACCTGCGGAGGACCTCGTGCCTTACTGCCACCGTCTGTTCTGTGGAGGACCCTGGACCTAACCCCCATCATCTATCCTGTGAGCCCTGAGGCTGGCCCCACAGGCATGTCTCCCTCCTCTACCCTGCCCAGTGTCCGCCAGCCATCCAGCTTTGGCTCAGTGGACTGGCTTTCCCAGAGCAGCCGTGTGCGGCCGTCACACACCTCCAGGCCCACCGAATTCTCTTGGAGGAGTCTCTCTGCTCCAGCCAGGGTGTCCAGCAGCAGGGAGCTCCCTCAGACTGTGGGCATGGGGGAGAAGTCCTCAGAAGTGTCTTCGCCAGGGACGCCCACGGCTGGTAGGTCTGCGGATGGGTGGGGAGGATGCTCCCTTCCTTCCCGGACTGGGATGGGAGCCGGGGAGGGTTCAGTGGGGATGCCTTGAATGGGGTTGGAGGTGGGGACATTCTTACACGGGCTGGGGTTGGAGGTTTTACCTGACCCCTCTGGCAAGTAAACACTTGCTCTCAGAAGCAAAAGCCAGCAGGGAAGTTTTCCCTCTTCAAGCCCCTTGGGGCTCCTCTTCCCCACCCACCTCCTGGGAGGGCTGGCTTCTGGCCCTGGCCAGGCCACCTCTGGATTCCAAGCGTCAGCACCGCAGGCTTGCCCCACCTCCTCACTGTGAACCCTAACTCCGACCTTCGCCCCTTGGTGCAACTGGCTTTCCAGTTCTGCAGTAAGTCCTGGGGGCCCATTTCCACAGGCGTCCCAGGGCTCTGGACATGCATGTCTTAAAGCTTGTGAAACCTGCCCGGTTCAGGGGGGTCGGTGTGGTTCTTCCCTCAAAGTGGGGCACCTTGGCACAGCATCCAGATTTCAGCCTGTTCACAGTGGACCTGGAGCCCTGCGGGTTTGGCTCGAGGGCAGCCCTGCTCTCCTGTGCTTAGGAATTCCCAATACCTTCTGTGCCTTGACTCCGGGAGGTCCTGGTGGCTTCCTAAACTCTGCCTAACCCTTGTCGTTTGCTGACGAGAGTTTTCTCGGTCTGTCTTTACGTCTTTGGGATGTAATCATTACTTTTAGCTTTAAAGTCCTACGTAGTCAGAAGTGGGGTTGATATTATCTGTTTTCATTTTTGAAGAAGTTTAATCTTATGGAAAAATTTTATACTTCAATGAAGTAAAATTTTAAATTTATTCTCTGCGACCAGTGCCCCCCTCCTCAAAAACCCCAGCCAATCATCCCTGCATCCAAATCCTTCATGCTGACTAGTTACACCCTACCCCCCACCCTGTCTGAAGCAAAGCCCCTCTTGTCCTCCCACACACTTCCAGGTAAGTGTTAAAATTCATTTTGTGCAACCTGCTTCCCCCACAAAGAGCCAGGGTCCTGGGATCCAGCCCCGCATGGGGCTCCCTGCTCAGCGGGAAGCATGCTTCTCCCTCTCCCACTCCCCTTGCTTGTGTTCCGTCTCTCGCTGTGTCTCTCTCTGTCAAATAAATAAATAAAATCTTAAAAAAAACAAAAAAAAACAAATCAAACTATTCCATCTGCAGTCCTCTTTCTCCAATATTCGCGTCCCCGGACTCCACCCCACACTTGAGCTGGCAGGGGAGGAGGGGCTCTGCCTCGATCCACACTTGTGCCCAGACCCGGTGGGACAGCAGAGCAGAGAGCTATTAGAAAGGGGAAGCCTGAGCCGGGGGGGGGCCGTCTGCTCGTGCGGAGGCCCCGGCCGTTCCTCTCGTCCCCGTGTCTGCGGCGGGCTGCAGAACTTGTGGCCTTGTATCCCGAGGGATTCAGTGCCCTTCTGTCCTTCCTCAGGGTGGAGCAAGGAGGCAGACGCCCTGCGGGCTCCCCGCGTGCGCACGGCCTTCACCGCGGAGCAAGTCAGCACCCTGGAGAGCGCCTTCCAGCACCACCGCTACCTGGGCCCCCTGGAGCGCCGGAGGCTGGCCCGGGAGATGCGGCTCTCGGAGGTGCAGGTGAGGGGCCCGGCCGGGGTGGTGGCGGGACATGCGGCCCTTCTTGCCCCTGCTCTGATCGAGTTTTTCCCGCAGGTAAAAACCTGGTTTCAGAATCGTCGAATGAAACACAAACGCCAACTGCAGGACTCCCAGCTGAGCAGCCCCCTCTCTGGAGTGCTCTATCCACCAGTGGCTTTCCGCCCACCCCCCTCCGCCCTGGGCAGTGGCTTGCTGCTGTGCCCTTGGGCGTCCCCGCCTGGGCCTCCAGCTCTGGGACAGCCCCCTGGGTCCTTTTGGGATCTCTGCCAAGTGGAGCAAGCCTCCCTGGCCTTGGCGTGGGCCTCGTGCAGCCGGCAGCCTCTGATGTGCTGTCTCCCGGACCCTGGGGGCCAGGCACACACGCTGGGCCCGGCCTTGTCCAGGGGGCCCTGGGACCTGTGTGCCTGCCCCAGCCCGGGGATGCCTTTTGAGGAGGTGTGATACGCCAGAGGCCTGGGCTGGAGCAGGAGCGTGTCAGACGCTGCCATCCCACGCAGAGCTGTTCACCATTCATTTCCATCCCAGCCACACCAGGTGTGAGCCGTGAGCCCATCCACAGGCGGGACCTGGAACCCTGACCCACCGTAAGATTCTGCAGGTCTTGCAGAAAACTACTCCGGGCTTAGTTTAAGAACCAAATGACGGGTCAGTGAACAAAATCAAAAGCCAAAAGTGGACTTGCTGAGTGTTGGGCTTACAGCATATGATTCAATGGTAATTTATTCAGTATAAAGTGTTGGAAAAAATAAAAATGCAGGGGTGCCTGGCTGGGTGGAGCATGCAACTCTTGATCTCGGGGTTGTGAGTTCGAGCCCTGCGTTGGGCGTAGAGCTTACCCTAAGATCTTAAAAAAAAAAAAAAAAATTAAGTTGGAGACTTTCTTGTCCTCTGTGCTTGGAAGCTTTGAGTGTGAACATGGAAACCATGAAGGGATCGAAGGAAGGGAAGTGTGTTTTTATCACCTCGGGGTTTGAGTTCCACGTTCACAATGACCCCAGAGCTGGAACCCGAAAGGAACGCAGATAGTCCTGCCCCCTGGAACAGTAGAAGACAGTGGGGTTGGCAGCCTCCACTGAGGCCACATCTTCAGAGCCCACGCAAGCCAGGCACGTGGCTGGGTGCTTCTCATGGCCCTTCTGCTTTTCACATTGGCCAGAAATCCATGGGGAGCCAGCATCCAAACCTGTGTCTGGTCTGGCTCAAGAGCTCAGCCTTGCACCAGTCCCTCCAGCCAGGCCGTCCTGGCTGCAGGGGGAGGCCACCCTCTGGGCTCCCGGGCGCCTGCCAGGAAAGAGGCTGCCACGGGATGCCGAGAGCTCCCGCTTGCTGTGGAGAGTGGCTGCTCCCAATTCCAGCAGCAGAAGTCTGGGCGTCAGAACAGACCTGTCCAGGGGCAGCAAAGCCCCAGGCCTGTTAGAGGCCAAGGCCTCAGCCCTCTTGTAGGGACGACTGCTACTCCATCCATTTGTGGTTTCTTTGCCGTTCTGTCAGGTCGTTCTTGTGCAGTCAGGATTTGCTTAAACACATACTGCTCAGCTTTGTGTTTTCGTTTGTTTTAATCTTTGGTTTAAGAACACCTAACTGGATTCTTTCTTTCTACACCCCTAAAAACTTGAGCATCTAGTTACCTTTTACTCCAAGTTGCCCAGTGGCTCCAGGGGAAGCTGAGTGCAGCACGGTGTGTGTCCTGTGTCCTGTGTCCGGTTTGAACAGGGGCATCTGTTCCCAGGACCTACTCACCCGCCGCTTGGGGAGTCACTTGTCTGAAACATCAGCTCCCTTTAGGGTGTGGACACCCCTTCGCCTGGCCACCCGAGTGGCCTTCCTGACCAGCAGTCGCCGTCGGGCGCGGGGGTGGGACTGACTGGTGGGACCGTGCTTCCTAAGCCCCTCCCCATGCTGGGCACCAAGTCCCCCTTAGCTGTGACCAGCACGGGATTGCGGGCCTCACCCCCTCCGGCTCAGCACAGACACAGAAGCACCTGTGAAAGAGTCTTGCCAAAAACCTAAATTCCAGTTTACAGGAAACGGGGACTTTACAGTGGACACCAGCTGGGGCTCCTCAAAAGTGACTTGTCAGAGGGGCAGGGCGCCGCAATGGCCGTGGTGACCCCTGGCTAGAACCACGTGAGAGGTGCTGGAGACAAGGCATCCCCCGCCTCCCTTGGTCGGGGACAAGACCGGGCGAGGGGCCGCCGGATTCCCCGCAGGGCCTCCTGTCTGAAACACACAAGGTTCAAAAACAAGATAACAAAGCACCTTTGGCAAGATACTCACTGTGGCGTCAGGTGGTGGGTCCGTGGACGTTGAACCTCTCTGTCTAAAACCATAGCACTGGCTGGACTGGAGGCACGCCCAGGCCGGACGCGGTGGGCCCCGGTGATGGGGCCACCCACACGACCTGCTAGCAGAGAGGAAGTCATGGGCTTGTGAACAAATGCTGTCCCCGCCGGCCCCGGCTCCGGGGCCCCCGGACTGACCCTGCACCCCACAGTGGTGGAAATACGCAGCTCTTTGTGCCGGGCACTGATGCTCTGCACACGCTCCGCTCCGTGGGCGCCCGGGGCGAGAGGGAGAGCTGTCGCCAGGACCCCATCATTGTCCAGCAGCCACGGTTGTGAGTGGCAGGATGAGGACCACCCCCCAGCAGCGGCCCTGGCCCCCGGGACCCTCACTCCCAGCTCAGGCAGTTAAATCTACAAATGGCAAGGGAGCAGCCCACCCAGCTCCAAACGGTCAACAGGGATCCCACCCCCAGTGCTGGGACGAGGCGTGTGACCCACAGTCAGCCAAGAACCCCGGAGGAAAGCCTCGGCCATGCCCAGGGCCCGGTGCCCAGGAGCCAGGCCCTGCCTGCCGCATCCACACTGGGTGGTGGTGAGATGCTTGCTTCCTTGCAGCATTCTCAAGGGTCCCGCGGGAGCCCTACCCCCAAACCCACAAGGACAAGGCACTGGGAGGGTCTCCTGGGGGCTGCCCCGCCCTGCTGCCCACCCACCTCTTCCCTTCCCCTCATCCCAGAGGCTCTGGTCCTTGGAGGGAGGAACGATCAAACGAGATTAGGGGACAGGCCAGCCCAGCGCTGCTGATAAGGGGGCCCCTGTAACTGCCCCATTCGCTGGGCCGATTAGCCGACAAAGGCCAACAATCATTGTTTAAGCTCTTGGTTCCTGAGGCTTCTGTCCATTTTTCTATACCAGGAAGTTAAGACCACAGGCTCCTGGACGAGGGGCCCCCACCCTGACCCGCGGGGCTGGTGGCGGCAGATTCCTGGCCCACCCACCCCACCATCCGCTCCCTGGCACCCTGGGGATGCCCGCCTGAGGTGGCGCAGGCCCTGGCCGCCCTCCGTCCGCGCACGCACCCGGCAGCCAGGTCACCCCCTCACATCCATGTCCACACGTTTCTTACTACATTCCTCCGAGACGGTTCTTATGGGACTGCCCCCCCCCCCTCCGCCAACACACTCCTAGGGGCCAGAGAAAGCCCCGCGTGACAGGGCAGCTTGGATTTAAACTGATCCTCAAAACATGATCACACTTAAGTTCACATCAAATTAGCTTTATTGACATTTCTGATCAGAAAATCAACTCACACTCACCATTACCAAAGTAGAATGAAGGTGTAAGGAGCAGAAATCGCCATGACCCAGCCCCTGTGACAGACCCTCCGCCTGCCCCAGCCTCCTGCTCCTGGGAGCCCAGAGCCAGCCCTTGTGGGGTCCTGCCGCGGGGTCCTGCCCCCTGCCCACTGACAGCCACCCCAGGTCCTGGTCCAGCAGCTTCTGCGGCTCTCGCGGGCACCCGGCCCCTGGGAGGCAGAGGCCAGCCGGGGCAGGCCCCTCGGGCACACGCAAAAGCCTGTGCTCGCAGTCCGTGGCCCACCCCCGCCGGGGGAAGGACGTGGGGCCGGCGGGAATGCCGGAGCGGCTCCGCGGGCGAGGAGGACCTCATTGCCCCATTTTCCCATGCCTTACACCTCTTCAGGCCAGACCCTCAAAGAAGTATATGCATAGGAAAAAGGAACAGCGAGCAGCTTCCGCCGTCCTGGTCCTGGGCGAGGGTCCTTGTGCGCGGACGGCCATGCAGTCTGGCAAGGAGCGGGGAGGCGGGCAGCGCGGGCAGCGGCGCTGGGAGCGCGGAGGAGAGCCCGTCGGCTGCCGGCGGACTCTGCCTCTGCTGCTGCCGGCCGTCCGCCCCATTTATGGGAGGCTGCGACCTTGGGGCCCACAGAGTAGCCGCTGTCACATGTGGTTCCGGGCTGAGCCGTGCCAAGGACCCCGTCCACCCCCCCACCTGCGAGATTGGGGCACAAAGACCTGCTCTGAGCACAGGGCTGAGCCTGGGCCCAGCGGGCGGGCGGTGAGGCCACGGGGGCTGGGGGCTGCCGGCCAGGACCTGGGACCAGGCCAGCCCTGGCCAGCCTTATCTCCCAACGTTCCGCTGCTTGCGTCAGGCCTGGAAAATGCATCTCTCTTCCCTCTCACTCCCTTCCCCGCTCAAAGTCCCAGACCCCCACCCTGGGGAGACCCCCCGGGAGTCCTGCGGACCGGTGGGACAGCTCTCCCTGGGCCCCACGCACCCAGGGGACGCTGAGCAAGGACCCAAGACTGCCCCTACGGAGATGCACATGCCTGTGGCACGGATACCACGGGAGCTGCGGGGAGAGCAGAGGGGGCTGCAGGGGCCGGACAGGCAGTGCCCCCAGGGAACCCAGGACACAGGTGGGGGCCTGGAGACCCTCCTGGTTCAGACTCAGGCCTCCACCTCCGCCACTCCCCACAGTCAGGAAGTTCTGTGAACACCGTGGTGGACACTCCCCCATGGGGACCAGATTGTCCCCCAACTTGGACAGGCACTGACCGGGCACCAGCCTCGGTATGGCAGGAGCTGAGCTGCCCTGTGTGCGACTCCTCGGCCTGGGGCACCTGCCGTGTGTGTGTGTGTGTGTGTGTGTGTGTGTCCGCGCACCCTCACAGCAGACCCTCCGCTCTCCCCACCTGGGGTGGACGCTCCTCCATCCAAATCTCTGACCTCGCCAGCCGCTAGGTGGGCAGAGGCAGGACCCTTGGGGGGCACAGGTGGACTCATGAGGGAAGCCAGGAGAGAGCACAGCCATCGGCCCCCCCTGGACATGCGTGGGCCCTGCTGCCTGGCACCGTCGTGGCCCAGACCCCTGTTTGGAACAGAGCAGCTACAGTCCCATGGCCTCTGCAAGGGACAGTCCCCCAGCGCTGGCCTCAGGCCTCTGCCTCGGGCTGATGGACACAGAGGCGCAGAAACCAGCGGCTGGGTGGTCAGGGACAGACGCTCCCTGAGCCCACGATGGAGGCATCCTCTGCTGGGAGCAGGGGCACCCCAAACCTGCTCACTGCCGCCCTCACTCACGCTGGCCGGAGAGGGAGCTGCCTGCTGGGGTTGGGCTGACGGGGGACCCCCCCCTTACACCCCAGCCCTCCAGCCTAGTGCTGGCTCAGGGACCATCTCTTCTGGCCACTGCTCTCTGGAATACCAAAGGGGTCCTGCTTGGTGACCAGGGTCAAACTTCCCCTCAAACCCACCCCAGGGCTTCTGGGAAACACACTGTCACCCTTGACCTTGGGCTCCTTGAGGTGGGTGTTCGGGAGGGGAGGAGGCAAGAGGCAGGGGCAGAGACAGACAGACAGACAGGGAGGCAGAAGGCGGTGGGGTGGGGACAGGCCTTGCCCCAGAGCTCTGGGATTTGCTTCCTTACGCTTTTCCTGATTTAAGTCAACGCCTGCTCATTATAAAGCACTTCCAAAGTCCAGAAAGGTATAGACAGTGACAGGCAAGGCCCCTAACCTGCCCGCAGATGGGTGTCATGGGCCCCCTCCAGTCACCTCATAATCCCCCTGGCCTGCCTTTCCCTTTAAAGTTGGAGGAGCCCAAAGGTTTGCCCTGGGGGTGGGGTGGCCAGTCCCCCACCAGCTGGGGGAAGGGGGCCAGACCACTGTGTGCATTTTCCTGAAAACCACAGAGAGCCAGGAGTCCAGGAGCCTCCCTCGGCTGCCGGGAAGGGGGGGGGGGCGCTGGTTGGAGGGAGGAGGCGGCTGAGAGGCTGGGCGCCCTGTGGGGGGTTCTAATCCCAGCCAACCCACCTGGCTATGGGCCCCGGACAGCCCGACCCTCGGGGTGTCGCCTCCCTGCACATGTGAGTTTTGTGGATCCAGGGGGTGGAGCAATGCACCAAGGGGCAGCATCGGCCTGGCCGAGCTGTCGGGAGAGTCCCCAGCAGGCGGACGCTGGGGCTACTCACTGCCCAACAGGTGCGCCCTGCCCACCACCCTGCTCTGAGTTGCTGTGTGGCCCCCTCCATGCTTTGAGTGAAACCCAAACTGGGAGCAGGAAGGCCAGGCCCCAGGCGGCCCCTCCCTGTCCATGTGACCACACAGCCTGGCTCCCACTTGTCCAGGGAGACCCCAGGGCAGACTTTTCGGCACACACACTTGGCCCACCCCGTTCCCCCCACTCCCTCTGGGTCTAGACACCAGGCTCAGCCCAGGTCCCCCTCCCTTGGTGGGGAGGACAGTTCCCAGTGGGCAGACACCGAGGCTGGGGTCTTCGCAGCACTCCTGGGTCCTGTAGGCAGACCCCACCCTCAGGAAGCCTTCCTGTTGGTCAGCCCCTCGGGGTCTATGCAGACCTGGGCACTGTGTCTTGGTCCCTGTCACCTGGGGCAGGGTCCCCCCCGCCCCGCTAGGTCCAGTTAAACCTTGGACACAGCGGACCCCAAGAGCGGCCCCTACAACTCCAAGCGCACTGGGCCCAGCCCTCCCTTTGCCTACAAGACAGAAAATATCCTTGTTGGCCCTGGGAGGACGTGCTTGGCACTGAGTTGATGAGCGATAAGGGGTGACCTTCAAGATGACTCGCTCCCTCTCTGTGCTCTATTGGGGGGGGGGCTGTCCCACAGCTGTCTGCTCAGCTTAGGCCTCAGCTTCCAGCCCCCAGAAGGCAGCCTGCTGTTAACCCTTGCTGAATTTTCCCAGTCTGTTCCCAGAGAGGGTACCCCACTAGTCTGTGGGATAGAGCCTTCAGTCTTGCCTGCCCACATCCCAATGTGCCCAGCACCCTGTGGCCTGCCCGCACCCCCAGCCTGCCCCACACTTTCTTGGATTCACTGCAGTTCCTGGCTATTCTCCACTGGTGCTCTGAAGCCAGGGTCAGGCAGGGTCGGCGGCCCCTCCACAGAGGAACAGCTGAGGCCTGGATTACGGCTCACCATGGCAGCACTGTGTGGGCTGCCTCTCCTGGCCTCAGTTTCTCCACCTGTCAAAGGAGGTGCTGAAAATGGCCAGCCCCTCTGGAGGCATGAGGTTAAACGTTATGTGCCCTTGGCGTGGAAAACCCCCCCCAAGGGCGTCTCCCCAGAGGAACAAGAGCCTTAGCACCTACAGCGAGGAGCCCATTCACAGAGGTGGGGGGGGGGCAGAGGACAGTCCCAACTGAAACTACTCATTGATCTGGCTTGGAATTGAGCTGGGTGTCCTGAATTTTGACTTGCTAAATCTGGGTCCTGACACCCTTGTCTGTGGCCAGGACGAGGGCTCAGAGAGGTGGGCTAACAGGAAACCAGTCTGGGCCTCCATCCTCAGCACTGGGCTGGGAGAGGTGCCCGGGCAGAGATCCCCCCAGGGAAGAGATCCCCCCAGGCAGAGATCCCCCCAGGCAAAGACCCCCCCTCCAGGCAGAGATCCCCGCCCCGGGCAGAGATCCCTGTGCTCCAGGGGTTCCCTGAGCAGGAGGGCAGTACGGCCAATGTGGCCTCAGTCGGAGGGTCCTGTGGCACCCATGGGATGCCACGTGTGGGTGCCGGGTCCTCAGGACCCGTGCTGCAGGTCGGCCGTGCGGGGCGCGGGCCAGGTGGGGCCTGTGCCCAGAGGCTCTGAAGGAGGACGGATGGGCCCATGGGAAGGGGCGGGAGGGGGAGGCAAAGGGTTAAGCCTGGCTTGGGCGGCCCCGCTTCTCTGCGTCAGGGTTTCAAGGCTGTGTCCTGTGACTCCCTCTCCCGGGGAGAGATAATCGTGGCTTCTTGATATTTTCTTTCTCCTCTCCCATGCCATATCAGAACACTGGCCTGGCCATGGGAACTTTCCTCTGCCTTCCAAGGCCACTGTGCCCACTGTCCCTCCCAGGGCACCCTTGGCCTTTCCAGGACCCCCCACCCATGAAAGAACTGTGGCCCGCTGTTGGGACTGCTGACCAGGCAGCCCCACCTCCAGCCCTTGGCAGCTCCTCTGAGCCCCTCGCCCAGAGCCTGGGCCTCTGGGCTTGTCCCACAGACGTGCACACACATTCATGCAAGCACGTGTGTGCGTGCACTCTCCGCACACTCACGCTCACGTCTGCTCAGTCACACACATGCCCGCACACGCTTGGCCCACCCCGTTCTGCCCACTCCCCCTGGGTCTAGACACCAGGCTCAGCCCAGGTCCCCAGCTACTCACCTTGACCCCAGCTCAGTCACTACCATCCACGACCTGGCAGTCGGGGGTCTCTTTCCCACTGAGGAGGGGGCTCCACCCCCAGGTTTGGGGAGGGGCCTGTCACCTTCTGGCTTCCCCATATAATGGCCACTGCCATTCCCTCATGGTCTCCTTGGGTCCTGGACCAGCTGACCCTCACGCTCCAGTCTGGGGTCCCCACAGGTACCGCAGACCCCTTGGCAGAAATCTAGGGGGTCAATTAGGAATTGGGAATGCTGCGGGGTGGGCAAGACTGCCCAGTCTTCATCAGCTCTGGCTGGGCCTGTGGGGCCCTGGTCCTCAGCCTCACTTTGCTGAGGGGGAACCGAGGCCCAGATCAGCAAGGTGAGCCTAGCATCCAGGGACAAGGGCCAGTCAGGGTTAGAAACGAGTCTCCCAGCTCCAGGAGCCCCCAAGGAGGACCCCTTCCCACTCTCCTTGTAAACAGAGAAACTGCCTGGCTGGGTTGGTGGGGGCTGTAGGACGCCCCCTGCCCTGGGTGGGAGCTGGGAAGGCTGAGTGGACCCTGCATCTGGGGTCAACCTGTCCTGGCTATGGGGCTGAAGGCCACACAAGGAGGAGCCCCGTGACTTGCTGCTTGGTGCAGCTCCGGTGGGTCACAGAGAAGGGGACCAGTCCAGATGGTCAGGGCAGGAGACCGTGGGTGGTGCGAGCGAAGGAGGGCGCCCTGGGGGACTGAGCTTACACATGTGTGGGCATGCATACGTGTGTGCACCTGGAGTGTGCGTGTGAGTATATGTGAGTACCTCTGGGTCTGGGACCCTGAGTGGGGAGGGATGGTGAAGGGCATGTCGGGGCAGCAAGGACTGGGGTCAGAAGCCTCTGGGCCTGGAAATGCAGGTGAGCAGAGCCTCCGCCTTCTTCCCCACAGGCGGAGTGAGGAAGACATGGTGAAGACGGAGTGGCCAACTGCCCAGGGCGGGGCCAACCGGGACATGGGTAGAAGGGTAAGGGAGAATTGGAAAGTGTGGGGCAGGGTATGGGGAGGGTGAGCCCCTCCTGAGAGGCTGGCCCCACATGGGCCCTAGGAGTGGGAGACAGACATGGTGGTGGTCTTTCAGGAGGGACCAGCTGACCCTTCACCCTCAGCCCTGCTTGGTCTCTCCTGGGGCCCAGGCTGGAAGGGTGGGCTTTCCTCTGGGAGCCCAGAGAGGGCTCAACACCCACCAGCCAACTGTCCGGCATGGGCCGCACGCAGGGGGCAGGGTGGGCAAGCCGGTACAGTGCCAACCAGGGTCTGCCACATCCCGGTGACACCCTCACAGTGGCAGTCACCTACCCCGGCCCTGCAGCCCCTACTCCCCCACTCCAACCTGCTCTCCCCCACCCCCATCCACCCTCCTTGACCTCTGAACCTGCCCTCTGCCTAGACTCAAGCCACGAGGCCGGCCTGAGGGATGGAGTCAGGGGCACGGAGGGTAGGTACCGTTTTATTTCACTGTGTGCGGGAGGAGAGGAGACAAAGACCCTGTGAGAAGATGCGGGAGGGCGTGGGGGGGGGTCAGAAGGGTCTGGACGTGGGGTCCCCACCCCTTCCCTGGGGCAGGGCCACCTTGCAGGATGCCCCAGCCACCACCTCCCGGCCCGAGGTTCTGTGTTTCCTGCTGGCGGGGGGCCCGGAGGCCGCAGCCCACGCCTGAGCACCTTGCCCGGTGGGTCCTTGTCCTGTGTGCTTCGCGAGTCTCTGAGAAGACCAGGGGGAGGCGGCAGTAGGACTCTGCATCTCCCAGGCAAGCTGGGAAGAACCATCGTTTTCCATTTCTTCCCAATTATAGAACAATATTGCTACTATGGAAATTGAGAGCAATATGGAAAAGAGATGTCCGCACGCTGCCCAAAAGCCATCACCGGCCATTGCGCTGGTTTTCTGTCCAGCCTGGATCCCAGGCACCACTTCACCTCCTTGGGGCCACGTGTGCGCGCCCCCCCCCCCAATCTCGGGTGCCTGTGGTGGGGGTGGGGGGCTTCCCAGGCCTGGGACCGTCTGCAGGCACCCCCTCAGGGAGGCAGCGGTCTGCGCCCTGGAGGCTCTCACTGGCCAGCAAGTTCTCTTCCTGAGTATTCATCCGTGGTTTCACTCCTCGTCTGCTCACTTACCACGCGCAGTCATTTAAAGCTTTGATCTAAACTTTATATTTTAAGTAAATTTCTAAAGTTTTACCAAAGCAGGATGTTCAACAGTGCATTTCTAATCTTCAGTTCACATTTTCACACCTTCTGTGCATCCCGAGTTTTTCCCCTTAAAAATGTTGAGTTACAAAATAGGGGCACCTGATGGCTCAGATGGTGAAGCATCTGCCTTCGACTCTGGTCATGATCCCAGGGTCCTGGGATGGAGCCCCTTGTTTTGCTCCCTGCTTAACGGGGGGCCTGCTTCTCCCTCTCCCTCTGCTCCTCTCCCTGCTTGTGTTCGCTCTGTCTCACTTAAAAAAAAAAAAGTTAAAATATGTGCAAAAAGATATGCGAAATACTAAGCTGAGCACCCGAGCTTTCCCAGCTCAGAAATACAACCTAAGGAGCTCATGCAATGTCTGAACCCCCAAGTGAGCCCTGGACCTTGGGGTTTTCATTCTGTCTGGGAACACCTTTGCAGACAGCCCTTTTAGTAAAAGCCATCCTCTCCCTGTTCTCTGGAACTCTGGACGTGTTTCATCAGTGATGCTGAGGACATTTGTGCGAAGGGTTCCTTCACAGCCAGTCCAAAGGGCAGGACTTCTCAAACCTCTGCTGCTCCTTCCCAGGCCTCCTCCACCGGGCTTGTCTGGGGTGGGGGGGGGGTCACTCAGCCCCCAGGCTCCAACCCACTGGAATCACAAGGACCCTGACAGAATGCTGAGCCTCTCGCTTGTCCAGAAACTGCCAATGGCCCGCACCTTTCTCAGGGCAAAGTGTCCCCACGCAGAGCCCCACCAGCCCGCAGGCCATAAGACAAGATCCCTCTGACCCTGGCTCTCTGCCCCAGGGCCTTTGTCCCTGCTGCTCCGGCGCCATCAACCTCATTTTCTTCAAGTCATTTCCTCTTCCCCGGCCCCCCACTCTACAATGCCCGTGTTTGCATTTCCCTGCTCCCTGCTCCATTTCTGGCTGGTACCCCCACTCCCCATCCTGCCTGTGGTGCCATGAGGGTGGGGATGCTGTCACTCTGCTCATCCCAGTGCTTTGGGACTGGAACCAGCAGAGAGAGGATCCTCCTCACTCGCTTCCACACCACTGCGCCTGGCACCACACGGCCCGCGTGGAGTGATTTTTGCCGGAAGTTAAGCCATCAGGAGCTTGTGGGGCCCCGTGGGAGTCCTGGGGTGGCCTCAACCTGGGCGCCCGCCCGCCCCCCTCCAGGTGTGTCCAGCTCAGACCTGCCCAGGGCTTCCCCTGACTCTTGTACTCACTCAAAAACACAGCTGGGAATGGAAAAGTGGGTGCAAGAGGATTAGAAAGTTGGATCCGTTGTTTCAAAATTCATGAAAACATAGACTTATGAACAAGGGAAAGGGCATCAGGTGGGCAGGAGCTTCCCACAGAGCGGAGACCATGCCGGTCGCTTGTGTCTCTGCCCACCCCGGGGAGAGGGGTGGTGCCCCATTGCCCGCTCCCCCACCCTCCAGCCGGCAGCAGTGACCTCACAGGCTTCCGGCCGAAGTGGGAATTCCCAGTCCTTCTGGGCAGGAAGGTAATGGGGAACCGGGCCTGCTGGTCATTAAAGCCCAAAGGTGCAATAACTTAGAAACCCCGGCAGTGTGTTGCCCATTTCTGAGGGTCAAGGAGGCGTGATTCCTGCAGTGGCCACATGGGGTCACTCTTGGGCCAGGCCCCGAGGGGTGGGGGGGGCAGTGGGAGTGAGGCCAGGCCCACCCCGCCCCCTGGGAACTTCACTTCCCCATTTGGCAAATGAATGAGGAAGCAGGTTTTCGGGGCCCAAGCCACTCCAGATCTTGGCTGACCCTGGGCGTGGGCGGGGCCGGGCGGAGAAGCGGTGAGGCCTGGCGAGGCCGCGGGCGCACTCAGCTGTCCTGGGCGGTGGGTTTCTAGTCACCAGTTCACATCGACACCTCTGTGCATCCTAGGGTTTTCCGTTAAAAAGTTTAAAAATTGAAATATTTAACACGTGCAGAAAGATGTGCCCAGTGAAGGGCCTTGCTCCCCTGCGCCCACCTCCTGCTGTCTAGCCTGGGGAGGGGCGGGGAGGGCAGGCTGGCCCGGCTCCCGTTAAACTTCTCCTTCTCAGGTGCCGGTTCTGCTGTGCTTGGGTCGCAGCGGGAGAAAGCTGGAGTGAGCTCTCAGCTAGGAATTGATTTGAGCCCATGGCCAGCAACCGGGGCTCTGAGTGCGGGAGGCCCGCGTGTGTGGGAACGCCAGAGCTGGCCAGTCGGGAGCGGGTCAGCGGGGCTGCTCCCGGCCTCCCAGAGCCTTGCTGCCCTGGGAGGAAGGAATCCGTCCCCGAGTGGGAAGATGCTGGGCGTTCTGCACTCAGACCCATCTTCGGCCCCTTTTGCTCTGCCTTCAGCTCTGAACACAGGGATGAAGGTATGCGTTACATTGGATCCCTTTTGGAGGCACTCACTTGGTTCTAGCACTTTCCGTGCACATGCATCGCGGGCAGGAACTGAGGACTGAGGTCGGCTGGTGTGTGGGCCTGGCGGAGGCGGCCTGCCCACACTCTGCTTCAACAGAAAGTTAAACCGTGAACTAGAGAAGGAGCAGCTGCAGGGTGAGGTTGGCCGGGCTTCTGATTTTGTCCTGAATTTACCCCCAGGCTCGGTCCCTTGTAGGGTTACCTGGGAAACGGCACCGGGATGGTGTCACTCACGGGTTTCCTGCCCAAGGAGGCCTGGACAGCAAGGCAGCCCACCACCACCTTGAGCACCCTGAGCAACTGCGAGCACACCGCAATGAGGCAACACCTCTGCGTCCGCTTCCTGGCAGGGCTGGAGACCGAGGCCCGAGCCCACACCCCGGGCGTGCAGGGCACCGTGCCTTCCAACTTGCTAACCATCGGCAGGGGCCCCCCCGCCCTGAGGTGGGCGTGCGAGACATCAGACCCTCAGCCTGCACGCCAAGTTCCAGGACCACCCTCTGGCCTGGGGTGGGGACCCTCAGACCTGGGATGACGACCCTCCAAGGGAGTTTGTGGCACTGTGCTGGGGTTCCACGTCCCCGGAGAAGGATCCGGAAGCCTCTTGGGCCTGTGATGGTGCTGGCCTGACCATGACGTTGCCCTAGGGGCCCAGGTAAACAGAATGAGGTGGGGGGGGGACCCACAGCGGCGCCCCCATGGTTCACTTGTCAACAGCTCGCACAGGCCCCGAGGGAACCCCAGCTCTGCAGCCTGTGGCATACACCGTCCCCTCCAGCACCTGTCTGGTGCTCTTCTGAGTGGCACCCCAAGAGGCAAGCACACTGGGGAGGGCCTGAGGGGGCGCAAGCGGTCTGCTCTCCTCAGGGGGTCCCAACCCCACCCCACCTCCTGACCTGGGGTCCCATGTGGAGCACCCTGGCCAGCACTCAGGCTTGACTGTCAGTCCTCAGCCCCGCAGAGGGGACACAAGCTGGCCGCGGGAAGTCCTGTGACATCACGGCCACCCAAGGTCATGGGTGCTGCTGGGCCAGAGGGAGCCCCCAAAGGAACCATCCTTGGGGTTTCAGTTTGGGGGTCTTTGCTGGGGAGGGGCTTCCTGTACAGAGGCTGGAGGGTTCAAGGGCCAGCCCGAGGTCCTGCCTCCTACAGGGCGTGTGGCTTGGCAGCTTCTGCCATCACTGCCCAGGGGGGCCAGGCCTGAGTCAGCTCTGCCCACAGCCAGGAACTCCGAGCCCCCTGCCCGGGCAGGGGTGTAGAGGGTGTCCCTCCAGGAGCTGGTCTGGTCAGAGGGGGGCCCCAGGCCCTTGAATCAGGCCCCCCAGAATCCCAGACACCTCCCTTGGGCTGTTCCTCATTCTAGCTCATGCCGGGGACGCAAAACCAGGTGCTCCTTCACAGGGTGGGGCTCCCACCCCCTCTCCCTGCTGTGTGCTCCCTGGCCCCTGGTCAGCTCCCTGCCTGTCCCCCTAGCCCTCCCCATCACCAAAGAGGTCGCCCATAGGCCTATCTGTAGGTCAGCCAGCGGGGCCTGCGTTTGGAAGTGGCCCCTGCCTCCAGGCGCCATCACCTGGGGCCACATTCCCCAAACTCCCTCTTCTGTCTCTCCCCCGAAACCCAGCCCTCAGGGCCACCTCTACTGGAGAGCACGTAGGCATGACCGTGCACACAGGCTGGCGCTCACGCGCACACACACAGAGCAGCCTCCTGTTTCGACGAGGGACGGACCAGCCTCAGGAGTGCGCAGGTGTGCGTACGGGTCTGGGCCCCGGAGCGGGCTGGCAGCCCCCTGCTGCACCCCCGAAGCAACGGGAGGGCATGGGATGCCCCCACCGCATCCTGACTCCTGCAGGCACTGGGCAGGCAGCCAGGGCCGGGTCTAAAGCCCCCGGGGTCTGTCCTGACTCAGGCTCCGAGCCAGGCCTTCCCCAGGCATTTCCCGCCCCTCCCACGACTGCCGAGATGCTGCCCCGAGCTCTGGGCTCTGAGCGAGCCCCCATTTCTGGGCAGATTTTCTGGCTCCTGACACCAGGCACATGCACAGGCCATTTGTAGCCCCGACGTCCACAACTAGTGGGGCCTGGACCCCCACAAACCCTGTGGCTCCTCGTTCTCCAGGGGCAGGCTGTGTAGGAGACCCCCGAGACCGCCCCTCCCGGGCCCACCAGGAAGGCACCTGAGCGCTCTTCCAGAACGGCTCCCCTCCTGGATGTCGCGCCCCCACCCCCATCCACCAAAACAGCCACCTGACGCAGGAGTCTCCACGCGCCTCCTGGCCGGTCGTGCTTCCAAGCAGCTTAGCCCCAACTCTCTCTCGAGGGCCCTGGACCCACCCTTGGAGCCCAGAGCCCTAACACACGCTTCAGCGGCCTCGGGACACACTGAGTCAGGGAGGACACGGGCCGTCTGACTCAGGGCTGAGGAGGACTCAGAAACCCTGGAGGCCGTTTGTGGCTCTGAGTCCCTGCAGGGGGCCAGGCTCAGGCCCCAGGAGGTGGGGGGTGAGCAGTGAGGCGGTGGGAGGGGAGAGCAGAACCAAAGCTCCAGGGTGTCCTCCCAGCAGGGGGATGCAGGCCGACCACAGTGTCTGGCCACACCAACGTACGGCCCTGAAGTCCCCAACCCAGGGATGGGGACTCCACGTGGCCTAGCCCACGGTGAGAAGGCCACAGCAACGCCGGGTCCGACCCCTCCACAGCAGACTGGAGGGCCCGGGCCATCTTGGGGGATTGCGGCAAGGCACCCAGAACCACTCATGGAGGGCGGCCGGCGCCTGCACAGCTTGCTCGGATGGCTCTTCCCAAACTTCACGTGCTCCCTTCGTGCCGAAAGTGCAGCGACCCCAGGGACTGTTGTTTCCAGACTCCTCCACAGGACTTCAGTTTGGCTGACGAAGGACGTGCTGGCCCAGCACCTCCCCAACCACCATGTCAATGCAACACCCCACAGACAGGAACTTTGTTCACAGACACATGACGACAGCCCTGCTCAGGGGCTCCAGGGAGCGAGACCAGAGTCTTCGTGTCCGGGCTGGAACCCCCGGCCTCCACTCTGAACACCCACACACCAAGGCCCCTGCCGCACTTTGGACACCAGTGTCCCACTCTGAGCCCGCTGGACCCGGCACGGTCTGGGGGCGTTCCGTGCAAGCTCAAGTTCAAGGTCTAGTGGCCTTGGGAGAGGTGGGTCCTGGGCCTCTCGGAGGAGCCTTTCTCCACGGCCACTCTCGGTCCCTGGGACTTGTCCCCCGGTCTCATCAGCTCTCCGATCTGCTGGTCCTTCAGCTTTACCAGGCGCTCCAGCCCGACCACCTTCATCTGCAAAATCTTCAGGAGAACACACGTCTGAAAGGCAGTGCCCCGTCCCCCTGCTGGGGGTTGGGCAGGGTCAGCCCCAGGCTGAGCGTCCAGCTAGCCCCACTGTGAGGGCCACATGGCCGGTGCTTACATCAAAAGCCCTCAAGGGGGCCCCGAGGGAAAGGTCCTGTCAGAAATGAGCTCAGTGCGCCCAGGGTGACCATGCAGTTGGGGGTTCTGGGCAGCAAGAATAGAGTTGGGGAGGCAGGACATGGGAGGAAGGGGGTGGTTATGGGAGGTGCTGGCTTTCCTCTCTCACCCCTTCTGGCGCATTCCTGGGTCCTGGCTGGCCAGAGCTGCCCAGACCTGGTGGAGCCCCCCAGCCCACGCCCTCTGCAGCCCCCCCACCCCCGCTGGAAGAGCCCCGCCTGGTCCCTGGCAGGTTTGGGGGTCAGGCTTGTAGAGTTAACGGTTGACTGAACGTAGGCGTTGCATTTGGGCAGCATGCGCACTCTTTACTTCTAAAAGTTAACAGCCAAGGCAACGTTCCCATGCTGTCGGTGCACGAGGAACCGCCAGGCTCCACGCCGCAGGCTGTCCGGCTGTGGGAACAGCTCCTGAGCCACGTCACACGCCTTCCCTAACCGCAAGCACAGCCCCAGGCACAGCCCAGCAGCCGAGAGAAAGCTGTCTGCCCCCAAACATGGAGGGGAAGTCAATGGTGTGGCGGCCCACGCTCTAGCCACGGACAGACAGCTCCAGCCGGTCCGGGCAGGGGTCGGCGTCTCATCAAACCCCTCCGTGAGCCCTGGCCAGCGTGGGCCAGCGCAACCCGGCAGGGCCCAGCCCATGCGGCCGGCCGCGCCCCCACGCCCACTCCCCAGTCCGAGCTGCGAAGACCCGCGGCCGCACGCGGAGCTAGCGCCGTCCGCCCGGATGACCCACAGCTGCTGTTCCACAGGCAAACCAAGGAACGCCCCCCCACTCCCCCGGGAGTGTGTCTTCTCCCCGGGGCGGATCTCCCATCGGCGACCATCGGGCAGCTGTGCCGTCACTTCAAGGGCCAGAGGAGCTGTGTTCCCCTCCGGGTTTGGGGAAGTGAAACGGTTACGATGCGCTTTGCTGGCACATGGACCGGTGCCGCAAGCGTGGGCATGACGGTGACCTCAGCTCCGTTGCTGCTTATCACTTCCTCTCTGCTGCCTTCAGCAAATCCCAACCACAGGATGATATCACTTTCCGGCTTCCTCAAGAAAACAGCTCATCAAGATTTGGGTATCTGCTAGAGAACCGTGCTGTTCTCACAATTCTTGATGGCTCTTTGGCCCTGAAACCCGACTGCACACCCCCACCCTCCCTGCACTGTCTCAGGTCCAAACCTGCAGCCTGCGCTCCCACAGGGGTGGGGGTGGGGGGGCCCCCTCTCTATGTCAGTGAGGGACCAGAGCACTTCCTGAACCCAGGATCACTGCAGACCCTTAGTGAAGGAGCAGAGGAAGAGCCGTGCACCTGCGGAACCAGGCATAGGCCCTGGGCTGGGGGGTGTTTTCTCCTCCCTGACTCAGCCCCCAGCCCTGGGGCCTGTGATCCAGCACCTCTGGGTGGTGGCACCTGTGACTGTCTATAGTCCCCGTGGGCCCTGGGGTCTGATAACTGCCAAGGCTGGGTGGTGGTGAGTCATGGGGAATGGAGGTCCACCATACTCTTCTCTCTGCTTGTGGGTATGTTTGGAATGTTCCACAGTTAAGCTGTTTTCTAAATAGTCAAACTAACTGTGGGTTCTCCCTCGTCAGGGACCTTGCCCGCCCCACCTACTGCCATACCCACACTGGGTCCCGGCTTCCCAGAAGGGAAGGCAGCCCCCCTGCCTCCTGGGGGGTGTCTGGGCATTGAGGGGCACCCAGGTCACTACACCTTGACCATCTCCTGCAGCACGGCCGCAGCCTGCTCCTTTTCCTCCAGTTGCTGCTGCAGCCTGGGGTCCAGGTGCTCCCAGCACCCACCGGCTGGGTCCTGACCGAAAGGCAAACACCCAGCCTTTAACCCAGAGGGCTGGTGGGGGTAGCTTACAGTGGAGCGGCTGAGGTCAGGAGACAGGGGCCTGTCTTCTCTGGAGTCCTCGGACTCCGGAGGGTCTTCACACTGGAGGGTGCCGTGGGTACGGCAGGCCTGTGAGATAAGCAGACGCAGGAGCTCAGGGAAGAGGCTGACCCGGCCACAGCACAGGGCGGGGGGGGGGGGGCACGGAGCCCACAGAGGCACCACGCAGGTGCCCTCTGGCCTGACGCCATCCCACAGTACAGCCCTGGATGCCTCGGAATGGCCCCCTCATGGACTGTGGGCAGGGCGGCGGGCTCCCACTCGGGAAGCTGCAGCCTGGGGGGCCTTGGAGCCAGGACTCCCCTGACCATCCCCTCAGAGCAAGGACCCCCCCTCCTGGAGGTGTGAACTCGGGAGAGCCACATGCCCCGTCTGACACTGCCCTTCGTGGGAGGCCCGAGGGGGTTGTGACGGGCCTCAGTTCCCCAAACCTGGGGATTTGGATACTACCAGTGTGTGCTGGGGTGGTGAGCTCTGCCCATGGTCTGTCAGCATTAGCCCTGGTGGGTTCTGGATCCTGCAAAGGTTTTAAAGGTTGTACAGTGAGGGCCGGCCGAGGAGGGGCTGCTCATCGTTCATGTTGCCAACATACCTCCCTGTGTTTCTAGGCACAGATGGTGGGGGGGCAAACTGGAGAGGAGCCAGCATGGCCCGGGCTGGCCTGGGCACAGGGAGTTTTCACCGTCCCGGGGCCAGTGGGTCAGGCCAGGAAAGGGCCAAGGGCTGGGGCTTCACCAGTCTGCCCCCCAGGGTCGCGGGTGTGCAAGGCCTTCATCACCACGTGGCCACATCCCAGCATGACAAACGCGGCAGGTCGAAGGCCATACAATGGCCCCAACACGTACAGGTGTAGAGAGCGGGGCTTGCTGGACAGCGCCATCCTTCACCTGTTCCCTCAGTGCACACAAGATGGGCTTGATGACCCCAGGCGTGTTGTCCACCACCCTTCGGATTTCCGTTTCTGAGACCCACAAACGCAGCTTGTGAAAGACTTTCCTGGAAAGGAAGTGGGGGTAGTCCTCAGAGCAGTGCACTTTGTGGGGCCAGGAGGTGGGTCTGGCTTTCCTTGGAGGAGAGGCTGGGACTCGTGTGCCTTCTTGCCCCTGCACCCACAGAAGCCCCGCAACCACCCTGTTCCCAGCCGTCCCATCCGGGGCCAGAGTAGTCAGTGACCCGCGCCTTCAGGCCGGGCCTGGCCCAGCCTGGGCCTCTGTGGGAGAGCTCACCTTCTGGTGAGGAAGTCCTTCTGGCTCCCCTCCAAAGTGCTCAGAATCAGACTTCTCATCAGCCCTAGAGCCTCCCCCTCTCACCCCTGGGGTTGAGCAGCGGCCTCCACCTCCCCCCAAGTCGCCTTTTCCCTCACAGCTCTCTGAAATGAGTCCTACCAGAACCTGCCCAGGTCTCAACCTCGCAGTCCCTTCTATCCCCGTCAGGCTCGGAGCCAGGTCCTGACCATGGCCTCCAGGGGCCCCGGGCAGCTTCAGCTCCCCTCCCCATCCAGCTTCAGGAGCACAGGGACCCTGCTCCCTGCTCCCCAGGGCAGCCTCCGCTGCCCCCCTTGGTCATCCACACCTCATTCTGCTGTCACTTCCTCAGGGTCCTTGTCCTTCCTATTACCCATCACGACTGACGCTGGTTACATCTCATTTATCTGTCTTCCCACTAGGCAGAGTGTCAACCCCATGAAGGCAGGGGCACGGAGCAGAGCCTGCCACCCAGAATTACTGGTGAGTCAGTGAGTGAGAGGTGCGGTCAGCATGGGTTGAGCACAGTCGGAGGGCAGGACTGACGCCCTGGTGGGTGGGTCTCAAGCTGACTGTGCTGTCCTCTTGGTGGCTGATGGTGAGACTCCAGCGGACAGGGGACACAAACACTGACAAGGCTGTCAGGGAAACAGCCTGAGAACGTGCCCCAGAGACCAGGAGGGGTAGGGGAGAGCAAGGAGTGGGGCAGGGAGGCACAAGGCCTGCCTGTTAAAATGCTCCAGTTGCTGAGCTTCTGGTCCGTGTTGCAGGTGGGGACATAGCTGTGCAGATCCACAAGCCGGGGGTAGAAGTGCTTCACGATCTCCGCCAGGCGCGGGGGGTGCAAGGTCACTGGAGGCGCGGGGGGGTGCAAGGTCAGCCCGGCCTGATGAGCTTAGAAGTCTTCCTTTCCTTACACATCAGTCTCCCAGGGCCCCGGGGTGGAGGAGGACAGAGACCAGGCGGGAGAACTCGGGACAGTCCACGTCCTGGGGGAGCGGCCACAGGGGCCAGCCTGCAGGTCCCCCAGCAGCGTGTGGGTGCCCGGGAGAGGGCTGGGCGAGCCGGCCTGGGGTCGGAGGGGCTGCAGGAGCAGCCCTGAGGCTGCCCCCTCCTCCCCAGGAAATGCTGGGGGAGGGGCATTCCCCGGCCGCAGGGGGACGCAGCAGGCGGCGCCTGTCTGCCACGTGGCTCCTCCTCCAGGGGCCGGCCCGTTGCTTCCGGAGCGCCCCTCACGCCCGTGCTCTGGGGTCTCCTGCACTTGCAGGGCGCCGGCGCGGCTGGGACGCTTCGCAGGCACGGGCCGGGCCCTGCGGTCTGACCGCTGGGCATCCTTCAGCCTGCTGACGGGCGGCCCTGCGGCCTCCACCCTGCCCGGCCGGGCACCCCCCAGCCCTCGGTCCTCCCGCCAAGGACCCCGGCCTCGGCAGTCCCGGCGTCTCCCCGCCGGCCCGCCCTCACCGCCGTCGCTCAAGTCCCGGGCCAGGTGGCGCTTGGGGCGGCTGAGCGGGAGCCCGTCCAGCCAGGCGCAGAGGCCGCGGCGGGGACCGCGCGCTCGGCCCAGTTGCGCCCCGCACGGCGGCGGGACTGGCTGTTGGGGCCGTTGCCGGGTGACGGCGGCCGGATAGCGGCGGGGGCCGGA